>NC_133531.1:81890252-82171382 GCF_048544455.1 Silene latifolia
ATGAAATGACATGTTTTCATTTTAAATCGAGTCTAATGTAATTATTCATATCTTGTGTGTAGTAAATGGTTTATCTTACATTTGAGTCATTTATAATTGAATGTTTGTTTTGCTTATTGTAAATGGTCCGTTACTATGTATTTGTGTTCTTAATCAAGTGACAAATATGGAAGAAATGGGTTACTTATTCACGTTTACGAATATAATTTAGAGTGAAAAGTCTTACTTGGATTATCATCAACTCATTACATTATTAGCCTCTTTCCAAGTTGATTCGTATCGCTTGGTTGAGTCGTATTCTTTTGATGATGCCTTTATGCTATACCGTATTGCTTGACTTATCTTTACGCCTCTTTCGGATTGTCCTGCCGATTGTGGGTTTAGCTCATATTTTCCGCCTCTTTCGGACTGTCCTGCCGATTGTGGGTTCTCGATTTCCGATTTAGGGTTCGGGACTTGGATGCGGACGGTCCTGCCGCATGTCGAATCGGGAACTGTGCTGTCCCGAGAGTCTGGCCAGATTTAGACTAGGACTGAGTCTTGGGAGTACCATTATCGTCCTACCAAGGGAATTATATATTGATATATGAGTAGTAATGGTCTTGCTTGGTTATAGATATTGGTATTTGTCTATTGTTTGTCTTGGTCCTATCGGATACTAGGGGTGAGCTATAAGCCCTCTAGATGCGATATGATCGTCGGGATTGATACTCCCATCCGTTCTTATGGTGAGATGCAAGCCATAAGTATGAATGTGACATTAGTAGCCACGTCCCGTATAATGTCTGCTAAGTGGTTTTCCAAATAATGGCTACCATTTCTATTCTTGTAAATTGCATTGGATGACCCCTTACTTAACTGCTTCACATGATTCGGATTCTAACCTCACATCTATGTTGTATTTCCTTGAAATGCGTGCCTTGGTACAGATTACCGTATTCTTGTCTTCCATATTATTTAATTGTCTCATATGAGTAGTTTAACCGTTATCATGCTAATGTTGATCTATCTTGTTCCATCTCATTTAATTACCACGTTTAAACATAAACTTGATATCCATGTTTTTGTAAGAGTCTTACATGACTTACCTATTTTAGTTCTTTGTTATGTTCATTTCGACATTTTGTGGCTGGTAGAACCTTGAGTTACTCCCCACTGACTGTGGCGTTCAGGTTTACATGAATGGACAGGTATTAGTGGTGCATTCATGGGGTGAAGACATGTGTGAGCTAGCGAGCACTTCGGCCTACTAGTTGGTTTATTAGGATTGTTTAGACCTACCTTTTATTGTATTGTCATTTGAGGGATATCTTTTCCCTCACCTTGATTATCACGTTTGTATAATTTAAAATCTTTATTTCCGCACTCTTTATTTATGTTTTAGATTTTGGTGAACCCGCGCTTTAAATTTTAAACGTTTTAAAAATTCCCTAAAATTCCGCATTTTATTAGTTATATTTTCCGCTTTATCGCGGGGTGTCACAATTGGTATCAGAGCCTATGATGCTCACGACGCACACACGTGTACCTCAATTTAAATTTGAACTTGATCTTGAATAACGAATGAGAGATGGGTAGACTTAAGGACCTAAGGTGGTAGTCTGTAGTGTGTTTGCTCTTTGTTAGGTTCTAACATGGTTGTTGATTGTCAATTATTTTTGTACCCTTGGATCAATGATCGTGAGCTTACCCGCGTTGCGATCAAGACTTGGTGTCTATTGCCGAAGATTGAAGATTTGTCCAAGTTTTGAAGAATACTTTTTCTTCCTTGAAGATGTTCCTTATTCTTTTTGTATCTTGCCTTATTCTTCACCTCTTGGTGCCTATCCTTCTTCTAAACTCTTTTTTCTTCTTCCTTGGAAGTTACTCTTGTACCCTCTCAACTTGTCCTTTGTTCCTTGCTTATCCTACCTTAACGCCTTTTGATAGTTCTCTTTCTTTTGTGAGATGTTAATTTTGGTTGGATAATTTGGCTTTGAGGAGTTTGTTTGTGGTTGACCCATAACTCTTGGTTTTGAGAAGTTGTGATGTTGGAAGGACTTAGGTAGTGTGGTGAGACATACTTAGTGATTCTCATACCTAGTTCTTTGGTAAAGTGAGTATAATTGATTGGTGGAATTATGTGTGTTAAGTGTGAGTTGCCTATGATACTAAGACTATAGAACTTGGCCTTGTTGTTCATACTTGGAATTTGAGGATTTGGTAACTTGAGTTCTGTTGCTTGGGTTTTGACATGGAGTAGAGTTTATGATGAGAGCTTAGAAGGAAACACCTCTAGGACGTTGTTGGCCATTAGTGATGAAAGTGTTACTTGGAAATTTGAGCTGAACTCGCGGTTAGAATAGTCGGTATACTTTCGTGAGTGTTGTGATGATTACATGAGAACCATGTTAGGTATCCACTTTGCGGTAATGAGGATTAGTAGCCAGAGTTCTTTGGGATGTAGTTATAAGTTAGGATCGATAGATGTTGAGCTGAGATGAGCCAGATGTTTTGGGTGGTTGTCTCGTAACTTAGAAAATGTCACTATCTATGCTTTAGGTTTCGAGAGTATAACAAGATCTCTTTGGGATGATAGAATGTGCAAAAGAATTTTTGAATTTGGAGTTTGATTAAGGGTTGTGCCATTCGGAGAAACTCATAGTTGACACTAGTGGGATAGGAGTATAGCTTTGTTAGAAGCCTTGAAACTTGATCTTGTGGAAATTGTTTGTAGATGTTTGAGGATTTGGAATGGTGAAATCGCACTTATAGTGAAGTACCTTGTTACATGGAATAACTTAGGGTGAGATAACGTAAATGATTTGAGGAAATCCTTGGGAGTGATGTGGTTATAAATTTTGTTGATAGGAAGTTTTTGGAATCGTTTAGGATGATGTTGTTGTTTGAGGTTTGAGTACCTGGCGTTCCCTTATTGTCTAAATACCCTTTCTTCCTTGACCATAAACGTTACCGTTCATACCGCTCTTCCTCGCTTCATCATGCTCCTCCTTTAAGTTTGACACTCGTAACCTGTGAAACTCTATCTTTGACATCCTTGTTGACCTGACTTCGATTCTTATCCCTAGGAAGTTCATCATAGTTCTTTTGATTAGTTAAGTTTGAACTCTCTTAGCATACTTGTATCTTTGAGGTCTAAGTTACTTTTCTTTTATCCAATGTCTAAACATTTCAAACTACCATTTTTGATTCGATGTTAAGAATCTATATTACTCTTACAAAATTTACCTATTTTAAAAGGGTTGAAAATGAAAATTTGATTTAGTTTCCTGTTTGTTCTTTGAAGTATAAACTTACTTATCGTGATTTTGATTGCTAAACCCGAGATTTATTTAAATTTTACCCAATTTCTGTTGACTTTGATCTATTTATGATTTCTTTGTCAAGGTTTAATGTTACATTTTCAGAAATTTACTCCCTTTTGAGTTTAAAGGTGAAACCTTCATTTTTATTTTGGCTTTTGCGAAAGAAAATTTGAGTAGATTATCTTTTTTCTTTTGATTTTGACGTTGATAGGATGTTAGAACTCGTTATTGGAGACGTTTGATAACTTGTTCTACATTTGTCGGCGAATTGATTTTGTTTTAAATCTGTCTTTGACTTGGAAAGTTAGCGTTCTTGTGTGCACGACAAGAGCAATTTCGTTCCATGATTGAGACTTATACTTTTGAAAACTCTCCGTTAATTTTTTTGAAAATTTGGATTTTTAATTTATACAATGATTTACATTTCGACCCGGTTATGTCGGAAAATTTTATTTGAATCTTTTGAAGGAATTTTAATTCTTACGATAAGTAACCTTTTAATGTTTTGGTTGCCGATTTCAAAAGGTCCAATTTTACTTTTATAACCTTTTATTTCTACTTTCAAGTTTCGAGGACGAAACTTTTTAAAAGATGGGGTGATTGTAACACCCGCGAATTTCTCATTTTGACAATTAAAATGTATTTAACCGTTTAATTGATTTATTTTATATTTTTTTAAATTATTTAATTCATTTTAAAACATACTTTTTATTAAAGCTATAATTTTAAGGCTTAATTTATATAAAAATAAATATTTTGTCGGATAGTATTAATAGGGATAATAATAGTAATTTTCCGTCTAAAATTATAAGTGTATTTCCGTCTAGCAAGATCGTTGCATTTCTATTATAAAGCTGTTTCTTTTCGAACCAACCCGATTCCGACAACACATCACTCTCACCTACCCTCTTACACTCTACCCTTTTAAATAATCCTTATATTATTATTATTATTATTCTTATTCTTATTATTATTATTATTATTATTATTATTATTATTATTATTATTATTATTATTATTATTATTATTATTATTATTTTTTTTTTTTTTTTTTTTTTTTTTAATTATAAAGTGCGCGCAGCTTTCATTATAATAAAAATAAAGGGTTTACATGAAATTGGTGGGGAGCCGAGAGACAATCTGGGCTCCCACACCCTTAGCAATAGTAAAGCTAATACGAGTAAAAATGTAAGCGGCTACCCGAGCCCCAAAGATCCCGTGATACCGAGAATTTTCGGATCCGCTTGAGCAAGGCAACAAAGATCCGAACTCAACTCCCAAATGAAGAGAAAGAGAAAGGTAGGAAACCATAACCCGCTACCGCGCACAAATCCCCATACTTAGCACACTTTCGCCGAGCAAAGATCGGCGATAACCCGCCCGACACAAAATCGCCAACCCTGACCGAGTCAAAGGTGAAGAACCCGTCGGTCGACGCACACATCACGCCCCTGTCCCAAGAATAAAGCAATAGATCCGCAGGACGAAGAGAGCCACCATGCCCATCAACCAAACCGATATCAACCTCCTTCCCGCAGTAATACCAGATCTATAGCAGATGTCGAAAAGAGTGTCCCGGACAAGGTTATGCCGATGTTTAACGCCCAGCAGATGCAAAAGAGACAAGAAACAGCGTGGTCCCCAAAAACATCCCCAAAGAAAAACCCGAGAGCAAGCGGGACAGGCCTAGATACCAGGAGAATAACGGAACACCCAGACGATATCCCAAAGACACTACGGTAAGTCCTCCCGTTCATAGTCCGCCCCAACCCCGAGATAGGAACCGCACGTAACCAATCGAGGAGTGAGAACCCCGCCGAGACCGCCAAAGAGCGATCCGGCGAGGTGCAAAGAAAAAACAGGACTCGAGGCAAAAGAGCAACCGTCGTGAAATAAATGTCGCCAATTTCTTCATAAGTTTGGGGCAAAGCAATTTCACTAGGCGACTTAATATATCGTAACTCGTAGTCGCAGTAGAAACACCGTGCGGCATCATCAAAAGCGGGCCGGCGGCTACAACACGAGAAGGGCCGAGGAGCTTAGCCTCGCAAACCAAACAGACTGCAAGCGGGACGCAATAAAAGCATAGAACAAAACATCTCCGGCCGCATAAACACCAAGGCCACCCAGATGAAAAGGGAATGTAGCAAGGCGCCACCGCCAATCCCCAAAACCCGGCCCGACGCGGTGACAATACGTTCAAGCTAGAACGCAGAGCGGCATCAAAAGGAAGATGGACAGACCCAAAAACACTAGGGGAGCAAGTACGAAGAGAGAAGTAGAGCTTAGATATACCAAAAGACAAGCTCGAAGAAGGAGCAACTCACACTGCGGGTCCTCAATCCTCGCAACCAAGTCCATCAGCTCAATGGTCTTAGTTACTCTCGTCGCCACAATCTCACTTCTAAAACCAGGACAAATCTTGTGAGTCCTCCCAAATCTTTTGTAACACCACGCAATGGCCGAGAAATAGAAGTGGGAAAACCCCAGGAAGCCGGCTCCGTGGATCCTCAACGAGCCAAAAGACCTCCGTCTTGGAGACATTTAGGTGTAAACCAAAACGAGGGCCATCCAACCTAATCAAGTCCAACACCTTCCCCACCTCCAAAGTATCTCCCACAATGGTGCCATCATCTAAGTACCATGCCTGCAAAGTGAGGTCGAAAGTGTCCCGGATCTTGCAAACCAAGGGATGCAAAACCAACGCGAAAAGCAAAGGCCCCAATGGATCACCCTGCTGAACACCCTGACAAGACCACAGGCAGTGCTCCCCATAAAAAAGGCGGGCCGGTCTGGAATAACAAAACTCCACCCAACGGGAGAGAGCCGGGCACCGACGGCGGACCTCCTGAAGCATGGTCGAACGGTCAACAAGGTTGAACGCATTCTGGAAATCAACCAACAACATAGAAAGCCCCACTGTTCCCCAGAGCCTCAATGAGCGGTTCAAGGCATGCAAGATAGCCTCTCCTCCACCGGACACACCCACCCCGAATTGAAGCCCATCAAAATAAGAAGATAAAGACGGGCCAACCATAGAAGCACCAACCTTAGAGACAAGCCGTCTCCGGCACCGCACCGACAAAGAATAGGATTTAACTCCACCACCCGGTTTAACGAGTGGTGTGAGAGGGCGCGGCAATGTACTCACCCAGAGGAAGAGGGCACCGACCCTCAAGAAAAAGATTAACCACCCTAGTAATAGAAGTGATCAAATCATCGGAGATAGCCACAGCAGCGCCACTCAAACAGTCCATAAGGTGCTGAGCACGAAAACCATCCCTCCCACAAGAAGTACCACGAGGGAAGCTCCGAATCATATCCAAGACCACCGCGGAAGAGGCAACCAGAGGATGATGATCCCCAGACAGAGGAGGCAATGAAGGAGGCGGGGCGACAGGATGCTTCTCACGCAGGGCCACGAGAGTGGCATCGGAGTAGGGGGCGACCCCAGAGGAAGAAAGCACTCGTGACAGCAGAAAGTATAATGGCCATCGATATCTTCCGCCGGCATTGGCGGAGGTTAAGGTCACTCAAATCGAGATCCTCATCCACGGAAAAAGAAGAAGGACCCTCATCAAAGCACTCTGTAACAACCGCAAACCCCTGGTGTCCCCAAGCAAGAATAGCCACGGCAATACTCTCTCCCCCCGATCCGACGCCGAATAGCAGAGGCCGACACTCATGATTACTCCGAGGAGCGAAAGTCCTGAGCAAACAAAGAGGTAAAGCAAGCAAACGAACCCAGCGGGAGAGATCACTAGGGGCATCAAACACCGCATCCAAGGCCCCTTTCAAAGCCCGAGCAAACCCTAGACGGCACTTAGGAGGAATAGATTTCACCGTGCGAAGGCCCAAAGACAGCAAACGATCCAACGAAGATATAGACCACTGAACGAGCTCCACACTATCATCAGAAGAAACCGAAGTAGAAGGAGCCAAAGGTCTCGGAATGCCATGAATATGGAAGGAGTAGATGCCATCAACACACTCCGGATGCTCCACAATATCACCCCGATTATGCCGACATCTAGCACCAAGAGTATGGATCATAAAACACACCCCACACAACCAGAACCCCATCCGTCTCAAAGAACTCTCGGCGTTGGAATAGACAGTCAAACTATCGAAAGAGTCCGCAGCGTAAGGTCCAACGCCCCGTCATGACAATGTCGGTCCTGCAAATGTTTCTTCCAAGCTGCCTTTGTAAGGCCCTTACCGAAACCATCCCGACACCCATGAAGACTCGAAAAAGGACAATGATACCGTACAAGCTCGGGCATGAAGGAAGAAGCAAATCCCCACGGCCAACCGGCACGACACCCAAAAAGAAGAACAAACCCGTGGCAAAAGTGACCACCAACACACCACACAACGGTGATGGTCAACAATGACCTACCACGGTGAGAGCACGACACAAAGACGGTAAGAAAAAACCAGCAGCAATAAGGACGTAAAAGAAACCAATGCAGCGGGAAATCGAAAGAAAAACTGTAGCAACACTCCGGCCACCACAGCAGCGACCCCAGCAACCACCAGCAACTCCAGCAACCTTACAGGCGACTCAGAAAAAAAAGAAAACAAAAAACGCAAAGCAAACCCACCTGATAAAGCCTCTCCCCGACAAAGCTACAGCCGTGAACAACCGAGAATGCTGAACCTCTAGAGAACAGCCGTGAGTGCTGATACAGAAATCGATCAACACACTGACGTCCGGCAAGGCCGCCGGCGATCACAAACACGGCAGGGATCACAGACAAGGCAGGGAACACCGGAACCCTAGGCAAAAAAAAACCGACAGAAGGTGAAAGCAAACCCTTACCTGCGAATACCTAAGCCAACAACCGAAATAACACCACCAACAGACGCGCACGACGGCGACGTGAGGTCTAAAGCCGGCGTGCAGTGGTGGTACCCTTGGTGGAAGCCGGTGACAACAGCCCTAAAGAGGCAGCAACCCTAATCGCCTATTGCTCCTCTAATCGCACGCTCTCTCCCTCTCTAATCGCCTATTATTATTATTATTATTATTATTATTATTATTATTATTATTATTATTATTATTATTATTATTATTATAATAATAATAATAATAATAATAATAATTATTATTATTATTATTATTATTATTATTATTATTATTATTATTATTATTATTATTATTATTATTATTATTATTATTATTATTATTATTATTATTGCTATTATTATTGCTATTATTATTATTATTATTATTATTATTATTATTATTATTATTATTATTGTTGTTGTTGTTGTTGTTGTTGTTGTTGTAGTGTCCACCCATCCCCACCCCTTCATTTCCTCTTCTTCTTTGTCGTATCACCTGCAACAACACCAACAACAAACCAACAAAAAAATCAAACAGAACCACAAAGCTCCATTTTCGTCGAGCTTAAACCTTAGATCCTGGCTTCTTTTCTCAACCTTTTTCCTTAATTTTTGCACCATTAGCTTCCTCATTCCTTCCTCATTCTTTTAAGGTAATAAAGTATTGATTTTGTAGAAGTTCGAAAATACCGTCTTAAATGACAACTCGATTTCTTGTCTTAACCGACTCGTTTTTCCTCCCTTTCTAGTTGAAGATCTCGAATACTGAAGAAAAGCTCGGACTTGGGACGTTTTTCACTCGAGAATTCGAAAGTTTAAGGTAACGGTGATATGTTACTTGACAAAATGTCGGGAATCGGTCCTTTATACTCGTTTTTCTCTTTATTTATCGTAAAGCTTAAGTCTTTGTATGTTTCCTCATGAATGGGTTGTTTTTTGTGTTGTTAAGGCTCTTTTAACGCGACTGTTTTGTCTGCCATGGACCCATTTCAAACTGGATTCGTTCTGGTATGGGGTGAGGTATCGGGTTACGGAATGTGTTATACCTTTGTGCTGCTGTGATTTCTGTTCCTCGTCCTTCTCTGAATTTCCATAGGTAGCATTGCGTGTGGATTACTTGTGCCCTATGATCGTTTATTTCCGTCTTGAGTCGAGACAAAATGGTGGCTGGGATTTTGTTTTTGCACAGTGGTGAGTTCTGCCTTGTCCTCTGTTTTGGGACAGTCTTGAGAATGGATATATATATATACTACATTTTAGGCGGTTTTAAGGACTGTTTAAGGTACCATCTTTGGTCCGGTTTGTGTAGTGTTATGGGCTTTTGAAATGGAGGAATTAAAAGCTAAAATTAAGACGGATACATGTTAAATTTTTGGGATGGGTTGTATTTATTTTTAGGACGGAAATTGGGACTGGTTGAGTCAGTTTTGCGGGTATTTCGGGCCATTTTAGGATGAGTGTGTGAGGCCAAGTTCAGGCTATGTCGACTGTGTCCTTGGACAGAAAGGGACTGATATGACACGACTTTGTGGTTGGGACTCGAACCGTTTTGCACGGGTTGTTTGCATTGCGGGGACTGTTTTGACGTGACTGAGCAGGCTGTTTGTGTGCTGAGGAAGGACTGTTTTTATGGGCTGTTTTAGGGGGGTAATCGTGACTGGTTTGGGGGCAAGAGTAGGGGCTGTTCTGAAGAGTGCTTGGGTTCGTTGGGTAGCAGCCTGCTTGGCCTGGGTGGGCACGGTTGTGGCCTGGCAGCGGGGCCATGGTTGGCTGATTGCGGCCTTGGTCATGGCTATTGGTGAGTTGTGAATGGCCCTTGGGTCGTGTTTAAGGGTTTATTTGGCGTGAGTTGGTTTATTTGAATTAATTAATTCTCGTCTCGTGTTTTATATCACGTAATTCGTTAAATATCGTTCATTTGTACCTTCCTCTCACATCATTTATAATTATGAAATACATTTATTAGTTATTCCAATTGTCTATGAAATGACATGTTTTCATTTTAAATCGAGTCTAATGTAATTATTCATATCTTATGTGTAGTAAATGGTTTATCTTACATTTGAGTCATTTATAATTGAATGTTTGTTTTGCTCATTGTAAATGGTCCGTTACTATTTATTTGTGTTCTTAATCAAGTGACAAATATGGAAGAAATGGGTTACTTATTCACGTTTACGAATATAATTTAGAGTGAAAAGTCTTACTTGGATTATCATCGACTAATTACATTATTAGCACCTTTCCAAGTTGATTCGTATCGCTTGGTTGAGTCGTATTCTTTTGATGATGCCTTTATGCAATACCGTATTGCTTGACTTATCTTTACGCCTCTTTCGGACTGTCCTGTCGATTGTGGGTTAGCTCATATTTTTCGCCTCTTTCGGACTGTCCTGCCGATTGTGGGTTCTCGATTTCCGATTTAGGGTTCGGGTCTTGGATGCGGACTGTCCTGCCGCATGTCGAATCGGGAACTGTGCTGTCCCGAGAGTCTGGCCAGATTTAGACTAGGACTGAGTCTTGGGAGTACCATTGTCGTCCTACCAAGGAAATTATATATTGATATATGAGTAGTAAAGGTCTTGCTTGGTTATAGATATTGGTATTTGTCTATTGTTTGTCTTGGTCCTATCGGATACTAGGGGTGAGCTATAAGCCCTCTAGTTGCGATATGATCGTCGGGATTGATGCTCCCATCCATTCTTATGGTAAGATGCAAGCCATAAGTATGAATGTGACATTAGTAGCCACGTCCCGTATAATTTCTGCTAAGTGGTTTTCCAAATAATGGCTACCATTTCTATTTTTGTAAATTGCATTGGATGACCCCTTACTTAACTGCTTCACATAATTCGGATTCTAACCTCACATCTATGTTGTATTTCCTTGAAATGCGTGCCTTGGTACAGATTACCGTATTCTTGTCTTCCATATTATTTAATTGTCTCATATGAGTAGTTTAACCGTTATCATGCTAATGTTGATCTATCTTGTTCCATCTCATTTAATTACCACGTTTAAACATAAACTTGATATCCATGTTTTTGTAAGAGTCTTACATGACTTGCCTGTTTTAGTTCTTTGTTATGTTCGTTTCGACATTTTGTGGCTGGGAGAACCTTGAGTTACTCCCCACTGACTGTGGCGTTCATGTTTACATGAATGACAGGTATTAGTGGTGCATTCATGGGGTGAAGATGTTGGGGTTGGTGTCCTTAACAGTTAGTGCAAGGACTTATAAATCTCTAAAAGGATCAAAGGGCATACTTTTGGTATTATTATCAGTTGATCCACGTTTATCAATAACGGTTGGCTTGCTAGATAAGTTTGACGTTATTGTCATACAGATGGCGGTGATCAACTGGTCCCTAAAAGTCACACCTATAGGATACGTTTGAGAGATGTGACAGTATGAAAATACAGTCATGTTGATGCCAATTTTGACTAACCAGTTAGTCGGAGTTATTGACTAGTAATTAGTCAAACGCGATGTTGAGACAATTATTTAATACGGATTAAATAATAATGGCTAAGACGAATTAAGCAGTTAATTCGTAAATTGAATATAAACGATTTATATTTGATTAATGTATATTGAATTAATTATACAATATTGTCTTTGTCGGACATGTATTAATAATTCAACTAATCCGTGTTATTAGTCGATGTATTAATAACCGATAACCGATGACAGTTTATAATAAAACCCGTCATATACATTTTAGCGAAATCGATCGGACCACAAGTTAAAAATGAGGAGAAAGTGGAAAGCCCACTCCCTCCTCTCATGATCCGCGGACCGAGACAACAAAAGGAGAGGCTCCCTCTCCTTTTGACCTAAGCATTTCATTTTACATGAAAATTAGGGTTTTGAAGAGCAATTTTCTCTAAAAAACCTCGATCTCACATCGAATAACCTCACAATAGCTTTCTCAATATTGCAAGTCAATTAGAGAGCATTTCTAGCACAAGGGCATAGTCTCAGACGGTCTTGGGTGCAACGATTAGGAGGAAATCTCTGTTGATTTCTGTTCTTTACGCCGCATTACAAAGGACCCGAGGTTGATTCTTAATCTTTATCGTTTTCTATTGTATTTCGTATATGACCATATTTCACATGTTAAATTTACGTTATAATCCTTAAATTTAAAGGGTTTTATACGGATATTACCCCACAAGTGGTATCAGAGCGAGGCCACGTAAATTTTCATTGTGATTTTTCATAAAAATGATCTTGAAACGATTTTTCTGTCTTGAAAACCGTGCGGCCAAACGTGTCTTGCGGCTGTTTTTGTTTTCGTTTTCAATTTGTTCTTTTGCATATTGTTATTTTATACGGAGATTATAGCAATATGTCAAGTTTTGTCAATTATAGAATTGATTTTATGCGTATTAGATCAATTTGAAATTGGTTTTGTTTCGTCAAAACTGTTTTCACGAGGGTTTTGATTTTTCAGAAATTTTGGTTCTCGATCGAGCTTGTTTCTACTCGATCGAGAGGTTTTCTGTCTTGTTTTTGCTCGATCGAGTACCTGCTGTACTCGATCGACCTCTGTTTAAAACCCTACTGCTCGATCGAGAAGTCCTCGTACTCGATCGAGCGCGGTTTTTTCTTGATAAAAGTCCTCGATCGACCTCCGATCTTGTCGATCGAGTACTTCTCGATTAGCATACCTCTCGATCGACTAGCAGTTCAGTCGATCGAGCCCTTTTGTTCCTCGATCGAGCACTTTTGTCCCTGGATCGAGGGATTTTTATTCTGGCAGCTTTGAAAATTTATTCTTTTTGTTTTAAATTTTCTTTTGGCCTTAATATGTACTTTATACGGATATTGTACACTCGCTATGATTGTGAAACGGTTCACACACGTACCATTGAGTTATTTTAATGCGTATTTAAAGTAACGGATTGTAATAGATTAAAATTAAATTGATAGAAGCGGTTTTATCACATAAATTTTAATCGTTAAAAGGTGGTTTGGATAAATTTAACATAATTACGGAATTATGTCACGAATAAATTTGTTTTAGTTGATGCATTTTTTTATCGTTAATTTTGAATGTTTTTGAATGCTTTTATTACGTATTTATTTATTTTACAAACGGTTGTAACTTAGTGTGGCCTTAGTAGAACGTGTTACCGTAATGATGGAACACGGTCTTGGTTGTATTTTGAGATCTCGTATCTCCGTTTTGGATTTTTCACTTGTAATTACAGTTTTTATTTAGAATGTAAATAGGTTTATATTTGTAAATTTTAAATTGTAATTTTTGAGAAGACCAAAGATGGAGAACCGGATGCTCACTCATTTGCAAGGTCAAAGATGGAACATCAAGACAAGCTTTTCGGGTCCAACGATGGATTCCAAAGTTGTATTATGTTCTTTTTACTAGGATAGGCCACACTAGGAATTTTATTTACGTATTGCATTCTTTTATTTATTTTTCGTAACGATATTTTGCATCATATTCCGCCTAAAACCAAACCACCTAATTATTGCATGAAAACTGACACATATAGAGGTCACGAGTTGGTTTTCTTTGACATTCTCATGTCACACGATCTATGCTAAGCCATCACCTAAATTAATTCATTCACGCAGACGCTAGTTATTTGTTCACTTAAAATGAATTAAAATTACGTTGATGGGATCTTCCTCATATAAACCAAAATTGAGAATGGTCTTTGTAGGTCAAACTCCAATGAGTCCTTTCTTCGTCGGTAGGCATAATATGACCCCTTCTACGTCGGGTAAGTTGGAACCGATTGACCTATTTTATCTCAACACTATGGTCACTCGTACGATCCTGTGATTATGGTGGACTATAGATAGGATTTACGGAAATCTATCGACCAAGAGTTCTTACGGAAGAATTAGCTAAACAGTTGGCTTATCAATTTACGGAAATTGAGTCTTGGGATCACTTGTATCATTCTTGAGGAAGATCAATTATGCAAGTGCTTGAGTCTACACGTTAAAATACTTTTTAAATAGACTTAAATCACCTCGATGAGTTGCTTATTTCGTTTTTGTTTTTCTTTCCTTTTCAGTATAGAACACGAATTTTTAAACTGCTATAACGAAATGGCTGGTCCTACTAACGACCCAATGCCAAGTGCCACATTGGACCGTGAGTCCTGGCTTCGGATCTTCATGAATCAGATGAATCAGTCTACTCGACTGAAGAATGATGGATCAAACTTCGCGGACTGGGAGGCGGCATTACGGAATGCCGCTGCCGACGGAAAGCTCAAATATCTAATTGAGCCCATCCCGCCAAACCCAGGTCCCACGGCTAGAGCTAATGAGATCGCCAAGTTTAACGATTTCTGTATGGAAGCGGGTGCGATTAAAAACGTACTCATTTTTGCAATGGAACCCAATTTGCATAAACGCTTCATAGCCCATGGTGCAAACAAGATTTTCACCACGCTCACTAAGGAATTCTCGAAAGCACCGAGAATCGTGACCTATGAGCATACCACTTGCTTCTTTGATGCGAGACTCCAGAAGGGCCAACCAGTTAGCCCACACATTCTCAGCATGATCGAGAATGTCGAGAAGCTGGAGACGCTTGATTGTAAGATCAGCGAGAACATTGTTATTGACCGCATGCTTCATTCACTCCATGATGGTTTTGCGCTCTTTAGAGCGAATTACTATATGAATGATTTGAAGAAAAGTCCCCATAAACTGCACTCCCTTCTCGTACAGACCGAGAAGGACATGAAGTTCAGTGGGAGCATGAAACAGGATGTTCTCGTTGTGTCAAACAAGGGCAAGGGTAAGGGCAAAGCTAAAGCAGACCTAGCGGTAGGTAAGGCGAAGTTCAAGAAGTCGGGTTCAGGTAAGAGTGGTCCTGGTGAGTCGAGCAACTCATCAGGCGCGACAAAGAGCAAGGATGGTAACATGGAGTGTCACCATTGCCACAAGACTGGGCATTGGAGGCGTACATGTCCCGTATACCATGAGGACATAAAGGCAGGTCGCGTTAAACCTGTTGGTATGTTTTCTTCCTCTTCTACTTTTATTCATATGATTGAGATTAACCACGCAAGTTACGGAACTTGGGTACTAGATACTGGTTGTGGTTCTCATCTGTGTAATCATGTGCAGGGGCTCCGAAACATCGAACCCCTCGTAAAGGGTGAGGTGGACCTGCGTGTCGGGAATGGAGCACGAGTGGCTGCCGTCTCGAGGGGAACATATGTGATCCAGCTTCCTAGCGGATTTGAGTTATCTTTATATAACTGTTATTATGTACCCAGTCTTTCGAAAAACATTATTTCAGTTTCTGCACTTGACAAACTTGGATTTTCATTTGTAATAGAGAATAATTCTTGCATTTTCTCATTACACAATATGATTTATGGCAAGGCAGTCTCCATGAATGGAATTTATGTTTTAGATCAGACCACCGAAATATTACATGTAATGAATAAGAAGTTAAAGGTTGGTGACAAGGATCAAACGTACCTATGGCACTGCCGTATGGGACACATTAATGAGAAACGCGTAAAACAGCTCATCAAAAATGGAGCTATCTCGGCCTTTGATTTTCAATCATTTGGCACGTGTGAATCATGTCTCATCGGTAAGATGACTCGTATTTCCTTCAAAGGTGTTGGAATGCGCGCTGCTGACCTATTAGGACTCATACACACGGATGTATGTGGACCTATGTCAATCACCGCAAGAGAAGGCTATAGGTATTTCATCACTTTCACGGACGATTTAAGTAGATATGGCTATGTCTACTTAATGAAGCACAAAAGTGAATCCTTTGAGAAATTCAAAGAATACCAGAACAGGGTACAGAACCTACTGGGTAGAAAGATTAAAACACTACGTTCAGATCGTGGTGGCGAGTATCTTTCTCACGAGTTTGATCAACACCTTAAGGACTGTGGGATTGCCTTACAGTTAACTCCACCTGGAACACCTCAGTTGAATGGTGTGTCCGAACGGAGAAATCGAACTCTACTTGATATGGTTCGATCCATGATGAGTCACACGATATTACCTGATTCATTATGGGGTTATGCTCTTCATCATTTTGCTCTAATACTTAACAAGAAGTCCGTCTAAAGCTGTTGACAAGACTCCATATGAACTATGGAAGGGAACGGTCCCTAAATTGTCCTTTATACGGGTTTGGGGCTGCGAGGCTTATGTCAAGTGGAGACACGAGGATAAGCTCGGCCCGCGATCGGTCAAGACATACTTTATAGGTTATCCTAAAGGAACGCTTGGTCATTACTTTTATTCGCCAACCGAACAACGTGTATTTGTTGCGGCTAGTGCGACATTCTTAGAGAAGGAATTTCTCGAGAATGCAAAGAGTGATAGAACCTTCGAACTGTCGAAGATTCCAGAACCAAGTACCGAGCAACCATTGGAGGAACCAGTTCCTTCAATCCCGGCTACGGTTAATATTCCTGAGGAACCTAGGAGGTCGGGAAGAGTCTCTATTCCTCCAGACAGATACATTGGTATGGTCGAGGAACATGACATAGATGACATTCTACTCTTAACGAGTAGTGAACCCGCAACCTATAAAGGTGCCATGACTAGTTCTGACTCAAAGCTATGGCTTGAGGCCATGCAATCCGAGATGGACTCCATGTATGAGAACAACGTGTGGGATCTTGTTGACTTACCTGCTAAGGTTCGTCCCCTTCAATGCAAATGGCTTTACAAGATAAAGCATTCTGTGGAAGGTCAACAAGATATCTACAAAGCACGACTAGTTGCTAAAGGTTTCACCCAAGTGCCAGGTTTGCACTACGATGAGATTTTTGCACCCGTAGTCATGCTGCGTTCCATTCGGATTATCTTAGCGATCGCCGCTTTTCATAACTATGAAATTTGGCAAATGGATGTGAAAACCGCCTTCTTAAATGGCTTTTTGGAGGAAGAGTTGTACATGGTACAACCCGAAGGTTTCATTGATCCAGAAAATCCTAAGAAAGTGTGCAAGCTTAAGCGTTCCATTTATGGACTTAAGCAAGCCTCTCGGAGTTGGAATCATCGCTTCGACCAAGTGATAAAAGAAAATGGATTCATTCGATCGGTCGAGGAACCATGTCTGTATATCAAGTCGAGTGGGAGCAAGATTGTCTTTCTAATATTGTATGTTGACGACATACTCCTGATTGGGAATGACATACCTCTCTTAACTTCGGTGAAAGTATGGTTGAAGAACCATTTCCAGATGAAAGATCTGGGTGAGGCGCAAAGAATTTTGGGCATCCGTATCTATCGAGATAGATCACGTCGGATGTTATCTCTCGATCGGGGAGTCTTACATAGACAAAGTCCTAGAGAGATTCAGCATGACTAACTCCAAAAAGGGGTTTCTTCCTATGGCTCCAGGGGTGCATTTGAGCAAGTCTCAGGCACCAGAGACACCGGAAGAAAAAGAGCGCATGACACGGATTCCTTATGCTTCGGCTATAGGATCAATCATGTATGCCATGATATGCACACGTCCGGACGTGGCATATGCATTGAGTATGACAAGTCGATTCCAACAGCATCCAGGTGAATCACATTGGATGGTTGTCAAGAACATTCTTAAGTACCTACGGAGGACTAAAGATTGGGCATTGACTTATGGAGGCGATCAAAAGCTATGTGCAACCGGTTACGCAGACGCTAGCTTTCAAACGGATCGAGATGACTCGAAATCTCAGTCTGGATTCGTTTTTACTCTTAATGGCGCTGCAGTCAGCTGGAAGAGTTCCAAACAAACTGTTAAAAAAGAGATTCTACGATCGAGTCCGAGTACTATGCCGCGTCGAAGCTACAAAGGAAGCGATATGGATGCGTCAATTCTTACATGGACTATCTGTAGTGCCTAGTTCGAATGACCCGATCACCATCTATTGCGACAATAGTGGTGCCATCTTCCAAGCTAAGGAGCCAAAGTCTAGTAACAAGTCTAGACATGTACAACGGAAAGCTCATCTAATCCGAGATTACGTGGAGCAAAAGGAAGTAGTGATAGAAAAGATTGCTACAGATGATAACATAGCAGATCCTCTCACTAAACCATTACGACAAGATAAGCATGAAGGGCACGTTAATTCCATGGGAATTAAACGTGTTCATAAGTTGTAGTACTTTGTTATGGATTAGATTCATTCCCTTATGTACTCTATACGACATCATCGTTTTGATATTTATATATTTTGTTTTTCATGTGGAATTGTACGACAATTTTGAACACCACAAAGTGAATTGAACAAACATTATATTTTTAGTCCTTAATTGCCCACATGAGCTGATAACTCTGGCAATTATTATGTGACGTTGGTTGATGGTGGGTTCAACGAGCCATAAGTCAACCGGTTGACTGACCAATCACAGAGGCGATTTATACGGATATTTCGTAGGACACAATTGTGACATCGACGTGGAGTCCTAAATGTTTTATAACATTCGGTGCCCGGTCGTGGATAGGACCTCCATGGTGATCCTAAGAGTCGATTCTTTTGACTATCGACTGTCTCTTGAGACTAAGGCAAATTTTGGGTGACTTTGGTTTCTTTCTCACGGTCATCCGTAACAGGGGGCCAAGTAGATTTTTTCTGGGTCATTTCATGCTGTGCTTAGATCGGAAGGAGTCGAGTTGAAGGAAATATTCAGCCTTTATCAGGTACTCGATATTTCTCAGGGCCACTCGAGGAGTTGTAACTGAAATGCATGGCCATGCTCGGATAGGGATTCGTTTTATCAGTTAAGTTACTCTCTAGTCGGGGAAACCACTCAAGATACAGATCGATTGTAAAATACGACCTTTGCGGATCCGGATCTGCAAATTGTTTTACATTGAGTGGGAGAAGTTTTTAAATGAATATGAGAATCGGTTATCGCACATACACTTGTACGGACAAGTGGGAGTTTGTTGGAGCTGTGTCCTCCAGTTAGTGCGGATAACGTCATTGCACATACACTTGTACGGACAAGTGGGAGCTTGTTGGGGTTGGTGTCCTTAACAGTTAGTGCAAGGACTTATAAATCTCTAAAAGGATCAAAGGGCATACTTTTGGTATTATTATCAGTTGATCCACGTTTATCAATAACGGTTGGCTTGCTAGATAAGTTTGACGTTATTGTCATACAGATGGCGGTGATCAACTGGTCCCTAAAAGTCACACCTATAGGATACGTTTGAGAGATGTGACAGTATGAAAATACAGTCATGTTGATGCCAATTTTGACTAACCAGTTAGTCGGAGTTATTGACTAGTAATTAGTCAAACGCGATGTTGAGACAATTATTTAATACGGATTAAATAATAATGGCTAAGACGAATTAAGCAGTTAATTCGTAAATTGAATATAAACGATTTATATTTGATTAATGTATATTGAATTAATTATACAATATTGTCTTTGTCGGACATGTATTAATATTTCAACTAATCCGTGTTATTAGTCGATGTATTAATAACCGATAACCGATGACAGTTTATAATAAAACCCGTCATATACATTTTAGCGAAATCGATCGGACCACAAGTTAAAAATGAGGAGAAAGTGGAAAGCCCACTCCCTCCTCTCATGATCCGCGGACCGAGACAACAAAAGGAGAGGCTCCCTCTCCTTTTGACCTAAGCATTTCATTTTACATGAAAATTAGGGTTTTGAAGAGCAATTTTCTCTGAAAAAACCTCGATCTCACATCGAATAACCTCACAATAGCTTTCTCAATATTGCAAGTCAATTAGAGAGCATTTCTAGCACAAGGACATAGTCTCAGACGGTCTTGGGTGCAACGATTAGGAGGAAATCTCTGTTGATTTCTGTTCTTTACGCCGCATTACAAAGGACCCGAGGTTGATTCTTAATCTTTATCGTTTTCTATTGTATTTCGTTTATGACCATATTTCACATGTTAAATTTACGTTATAATCCTTAAATTTAAAGGGTTTTATACGGATATTACCCCACAAAAGACATGTGTGAGCTAGCGAGCAACTAGTTGGTTTATTAGGATTGTTTAGACCTACCTTTTATTGTATTGTCATTCAAGCGATATCTTTTCCCTCACCTTGATTATCACGTTTGTATAATTTAAATTCTTTATTTCCGCACTCTTTATTTATGTTTTAGATTTTGGTGAACCCGCGCTTTAAATTTTAAACGTTTTAAAAATTCCCTAAAATTCCGCATTTTATTAGTTATATTTTCCGCTTTATCGCAGGGTGTCACAGTTGGTATCAGAGCCTATAATGCTCCCGACGCACACACGTGTACCCCAATTTAAATTTGAACTTGACCTTGAATAACGAATGAGAGATGGGTAGACTTAAGGACCTACGGTGGTAGTCTGTAGTGTGTTTGCTCTTTGTTAGGTTCTAACATGGTTGTTGATTGTCAATTATTTTTGTACCCTTGGATCAATGACCGTGAGCTTACCCGCGTTGCGATCAAGACTTGGTGTCTATTGCCGAAGATTGAAGATTTGTCCAAGTTTTGAAGAATACTTTTTCTGCCTCGAAGATGTTCCTTATTCTCTTTGTATCTTGCCTTATTCTTCACCTCTTGGTGCCTATCCTTCTTCTAAACTCTCTTTTCTTCTTCCTTGGAAGTTACTTTTGTACCCTCTCAACTTGTCCTTTGTTCCGTGCTTATCCTCCCTTAACGCCTTTTGATAGTTCTCTTTCTTTTGTGAGATGTTAATTTTGGTTGGATAATTTGGCTTTGAGGGGTTTGTTTGTGGTTGACCCATAACTCTTGGTTTTGAGAAGTTGTGATGTTGGAAGGACTTAGGTAGTGTGGTGAGACATACTTAGTGATTCTCATACCTAGTTCTTTGGTAAAGTGAGTATAATTGATTGGTGGAATTATGTGTGTTAAGTGTGAGTTGCCTATGATACTAAGACTATAGAACTTGGCCTTGTTGTTCATACTTGGAATTTGAGGATTTGGTAACTTGAGTTCTGTTGCTTGGGTTTTGACATGGAGTAGAGTTTATGATGAGAGCTTAGAAGGAAACACCTCTAGGACGTTGTTGGCCATTAGTGATGAAAGTGTTACTTCGGAAATTTGAGCTGAACTCGCGGTTAGAATAGTCGGTATACTTCGTGAGTGTTGTGATGATTACATGAGAACCATGTTAGGTATCCACTTTGCGGTAATGAGGATTAGTAGCCAGAGTTCTTTGGGATGTAGTTATAAGTTAGGATCGATAGATGTTGAGCTGAGATGAGCCAGATGTTTTGGGTGGTTGTCTCGTAACTTAGAAAATGTCACCATCTATGCTTTAGGTTTCGAGAGTATAACAAGATCTCTTTGGGATGATAGAATGTGCAAAAGAATTTTTGAATTTGGAGTTTGATTAAGGGTTGTGCCATTCGGAGAAACTCATAGTTGACACTAGTGGGATAGGAGTATAGCTTTGTTAGAAGCCTTGAAACTTGATCTTGTGGAAGTTGTTTGTAGATGTTTGAGGATTTGGAATGGTGAAATCGCACTTATAGTGAAGTACCTTGTTACATGGAATAACTTAGGGTGAGATAACGTAAATGATTTGAGGAAATCCTTGGGAGTGACTGGTTATAAATTTTGTTGATAGGAAGTTTTTGGAATCGTTTAGGATGATGTTGTTGTTTGAGGTTTGAGTACTTGGCGTTCCCTTGTTGTCTAAATACCCTTTCTTCCTTAACCATAAACGTTACCGTTCATACCGCTCTTCCTCGCTTCATCATGCTCCTCCTTTAAGTTTGACACTCGTAACCTGTGAAACTCTATCTTTGACATCCTTGTTGACCTGACTTCGATTCTTATCCCTAGGAAGTTCATCATAGTTCTTTTGATTAGTTAAGTTTGAACTCTCTTAGCATACTTGTATCTTTGAGGTCTAAGTTACTTTTCTTTTGTCCAATGTCTAAACATTTCAAACTACCATTTTTGATTCGTTGTTAAGCATCTATATTACTCTTACAAAATTTACCTATTTTAAAAGGGTTGAAAATGAAAATTTGATTTAGTTTCCTGTTTCTTCTTTGAAGTATAAACTTACTTATCGTGATTTTGATTGCTAAACCCGAGATTTATTTAAATTTTACCCAATTTCTGTTGACTTTGATCTATTTATGATTTCTTTGTCAAGGTTTAATGTTACATTTTCAGAAATTTACTCCCTTTTGAGTTTAAAGGTGAAACCTTCATTTTTATTTTGGCTTTTGCGAAAGAAAATTTGAGTAGATTTTCTTTTTTCTTTTGATTTTGACGTTGATCGGATGTTAGAACTCGTTATTGGAGACGTTTGATAACTTGTTCTACACTTGTCGGCGAACTGATTTTGTTTTAAATCTGTCTTTGACTTGGAAAGTTAGCGTTCTTGTGTGCACGACAAGAGCAATTTCGTTCCATGATTGAGACTTATACTTTTGAAAACTCTCCGTTAATTTTTTTGAAAATTTTGATTTTTAATTTATACAATGATTTACATTTCGACCTGGTTATGTCGGAAAATTTTATTTGAATCTTTTGAAGGAATTTTAATTCTTACGATAAGTAACCTTTTAATGTTTTGGTTGTTGATTTCAAAAGGTCCAATTTCACTTTTATAACCTTTTATTTCTACTTTCAAGTTTCGAGGACGAAACTTTTTAAAAGATGGGGTGATTATAACACCCGCGAATTTCTCATTTTGACAATTAAAATGTATTTAACCGTTTAATTGATTTATTTTATATTTTTTTAAATTATTTAATTCATTTTAAAACATACTTTTTATTAAAGCTATAATTTTAAGGCTTAATTTATATAAAAATAAATATTTTGTCGGATAGTATTAATAGGGATAATAATAGTAATTTTCCGTCTAAAATTATAAGTGTATTTCCGTCTAGCAAGATCGTTGCATTTCTATTATAAAGCTGTTTCTTTTCGAACCAACCCGATTCCGACAACACATCACTCTCACCTACCCTCTTACACTCTACCCTTTTAAATAATCCTTTTATTATTATTATTATTATTATTATTATTATTATTATTATTATTATTATTATTATTATTATTATTATTATTATTATTATTATTATTATTATTATTATTATTATTATTATTGTTATTGTTATTGTTATTGTTATTGTTATTGTTATTGTTATTGTTATTGTTATTGTTATTATTATTGTTATTGTTGTTATTATTGTTATTATTGTTATTATTGTTATTATTGTTATTATTATTATTGTTATTATTATTATTATTATTATTATTATTATTATTATTATTATTATTATTATTATTATTATTATTATTATTATTATTATTATTATTATTATTATTATTATTATTATTATTATTGTTGTTGTTGTTGTTGTTGTTGTTGTTGTTATTATTATTTTTATTATTGTTGTTGTTGTTATTGTTGTTGTTGTTGTTGTTGTAGTGTCCACCCGTCCCCACCCCTTCATTTTCTCTTCTTCTTTTTCGTATCACCTGCAACCACACCAACAACAAACCAACAAAAAAAGCAAACAGAACCATAAAGCTCCATTTTCGTCAAGCTTAAACCTTAGATCCTGGCTTCGTTTCTCAACCTTTTTCCTTAATTTTTGCACCATTAGCTTCCTCATTCCTTCCTCATTATTTTAAGGTAATAAAGTCTTGATTTTGTAGAAGTTCGAAAATACCGTCTTAAATGACAACTCGATTTCTTGTCTTAACCGACTCGTTTTTCCTCCCTTTCTAGTTGAAGATCTCGAATACTGAAGAAAAGCTCGGACTTGGGACGTTTTTCACTCGAGAATTCGAAAGTTTAAGGTAACGGTGATAGGTTACTCGACAAAATGTCGGGAATCCGTCCTTTCTACTCGTTTTTCTCTTTATTTATCGTAAAGCTCAAGTCTTTGTATGTTTCCTCATGAATGGGTTGATTTTTGTGTTGTTAAGGCTCTTTTAACGCGACTGTTTTGGCTGCCATGGACACATTTCAAACTGGATTCGTTCTGGTATGGGGTGAGGTATCGGGTTACAGAATGTGTTATACCTTTGTGCTGCTGTGATTTCTGTTCCTCGTCCTTCTCTGAATTTCCCTAGGTAGCATTCCGTGTGGATTACTTGTGCCCTATGATCGTTTATTTCCGTCTTGAGTCGAGACAAAAATGGTGGCTGGGATTTTGTTTTTGCACAGTGGTGAGTTCTGCCTTGTCCTCTGTTTTGGGACAGTCTTGAGAATGGATATATATACTACATTTTAGACGGTTTTAAGGACTGTTTCAGGTACCATCTTTGGGCCGGTTTGTGTAGTGTTATGGGTTGTTGAAATGGAGGAATTAAAAGCTGAAATTAAGACGGATACATGTTAAATTTTTGGGATGGGTTGTATTTATTTTTAGGACGGAAATTGGGACTGGTTGAGTCATTTTTGCGGGTATTTCGGGCCGTTTTAGGATGAGTGTGTGAGGACCAAGTTCAGGCTATGTCGACTGTGTCCTTGGACAGAAAGGGACTGATATGACACGACTTTGTGGTTGGGACTCGAACCGTTTTGCACGGGTTGTTTGCATTGCGGGGACTGTTTTGACGTGACTGAGCAGGCTGTTTGTGTGCTAAGGAAGGACTGTTTTTATGGGCTGTTTTAGGGGGGTAATCGTGACTGGTTTGGGGCAAGAGTAGGGGCTGTTCTGAAGAGTGCTTGGGTTCGTTGGGTAGCAGCCTGCCTGGCCTGGGTGGGCACGGTTGTGGCCTGGCAACGGGGTCAAGGTTGGCTGATTGCGGCCTTGGTCATGGCTATTGGTGAGTTGTGAATGGCCCTTGGGTCGTGTTTAAGGGTTGATTTGGCGTGAGTTGGTTTATTTGAATTAATTAATTCTCGTCTCGTGTTTTATATC
This sequence comes from Silene latifolia, assembly GCF_048544455.1. Classification (NCBI taxonomy): domain Eukaryota; kingdom Viridiplantae; phylum Streptophyta; class Magnoliopsida; order Caryophyllales; family Caryophyllaceae; genus Silene; species Silene latifolia. Next base: position 81,915,263 of record NC_133531.1, read on the forward strand.
ACGTAATTCGTTAAATATCGTTCATTTGTACCTTCCTCTCACATGATTTATAATTATGAAATACATTTATTAGTTATCCCAATTGTCTATGAAATGACATGTTTTCATTTTAAATCGAGTCTAATGTAATTATTCATATCTTGTGTGTAGTAAATGGTTTATCTTACATTTGAGTCATTTATAATTCAATGTTTGTTTTGCTCATTGTAAATGGTCCGTTACTATGTATTTGTGTTCTTAATCAAGTGACAAATATGGAAGAAATGTGTTACTTATTCACGTTTATGAATATAATTTAGAGTGAAAAGTCTTACTTGGATTATCATCGACTCATTACATTATTAGCCTCTTTCCAAGTTAATTCGTATCGCTTGGTTGAGTCGTATTCTTTTGATGATGCCTTTATGCTATACCGTATTGCTTGACTTATCTTTACGCCTCTTTCGGACTGTCTTACCGATTGTGGGTTTAGCTCATATTTTCCGCCTCTTTCGGACTGTCCTACCGATTGTGGGTTCTCGATTTCCGATTTAGGGTTCGGGTCTTGGATGCGGACTGTCCTGCCGCATGTCGAATCGGGAACTGTGCTGTCCCGAGAGTCTGGCCAGATTTAGACTAGGACTGAGTCTTGGGAGTACCATTGTCGTCCTACCAAGGGAATTATATATTGATATATGAGCAGTAAAGGTCTTGCTTGGTTATAGATATTGGTATTTGTCTATTGTTTGTCTTGGTCCTATCGGATACTAGGGGTGAGCTATAAGCCCTCTAGTTGCGATATGATCGTCGGGATTGATGCTCCCATCCGTTCTTATGGTGAGATGCAAGCCATAAGTATGAATGTGACATTAGTAGCCACATCCTATATAATGTCTGCTAAGTGGTTTTCCAAATAATGGCTACCATTTCTATTCTTGTAAATTGCATTGGATGACCCCTTACTTATCTGCTTCACATGATTCGGATTCTAACCTCACATCTATGTTGTATTTCCTTGAAATGCGTGCCTTGGTACAGATTACCGTATTCTTGTCTTCCATATTATTTAATTGTCTCATATGAGTAGTTTAACCGTTATCATGCTAATGTTGATCTATCTTGTTCCATCTCATTTAATTACCACCTTTAAACATAAACTTGATATCCATGTTTTTGTAAGAGTCTTACATGACTTACCTGTTTTAGTTCTTTGTTATGTTCGTTTCGACATTTTGTGGCTGGGAGAACCTTGAGTTACTCCCCACTGACTGTGGCGTTCATGTTTACATGAATGACAGGTATTAGTGGTGCATTCATGGGGTGAAGACATGTGTGAGCTAGCGAGAACTTCGGCCTAGTAGTTTGTTTATTAGGATTGTTTAGACATACCTTTTATTGTATTGTCATTCGAGGGATATATTTTCCCTCACCTTGATTATCACGTTTGTATAATTTAAAATCTTTATTTCCGCACTCTTTATTTATGTTTTAGATTTTGGTGAACCCGCGCTTTAAATTTTAAACGTTTTAAAAATTCCCTAAAATTCTGCATTTTATTAGTTATATTTTCCGCTTTATTGCGGGGTGTCACATGCTTGCTCTCGGGTTTTTGCTGAGGATGTTTTTGGGGACCACGCTGTTTCTTGTACTGGTTTTGTGGGCGTTAAACATCGGCATAACCTCGTCCGGGACACTCTTTTCGACATCTGTTATCGATCTGGTATTACTGCGGGAAAAGGAGGTTGATATCGGTTTGGTTGATGGGCATGGGGGCTTTCTTCGTCCTGCGGATTTGTTGCTTTATTCTTAGGATAGAGGGCGTGATGTGTGCGTTGACTTGACAGGGTCTTCTCCTTTGACTCAGACTGGGATGATGGATTTTGTGCCTGGTCGGGTTGTCGCTGATGCTGCTCAGCGTAAGTGTGCTAAGTACGGGGATTTGTGCGCGGCAGCGGGTTATGGTTTCCTTCCTTTCTCTTTCTCTTCACTTGGAGAGTTGGGTTCGGATGCTGTTGCCTTGCTCAAGCGGATCCATAAATTCTCGGTATCTCAGGATACGGGGGCTAGGGTAGCCGCTTACATTTTTACTAGACTTAGTTTTGCTGTTGCTAAGGGTGTGGGAGCCTAGATTGTCTCTCGGCTCCCCATCAATTTTATGTAAACTTTTATTTGCCTTTTACTGAAAGCTGCGCGCATCATTTTATAATAATAATTAAATAATAATAATAATAATAATAATAATAATAATAATAATATACATGTATATATTTATACTTATACTACCATCCTACCCATATATATATATATATATATATATATATATATATATATATATATATATATATATATATATATATATATATATATATATATATATATATATATACACCCACCCTATCTCTTATCCACCCATCTTATCTATCCACCTCACCACAAAATCTCAACACAATCCACACAAATGAGAGGAGAGAAAAGAGGGAGATTCCAAGGGACACTTTGTCCCTCCGCCCCGATATCGTTAGGTAAGACCGTCGTACACTAGTTTATATATTATTTAATTAATACAGTTGACCCGCCTCGACCTTAACCCGCTCATGGACCGTCGTTGACCACCGTTGACCACCATATATCGAGTTTGACCGAGCATAATATGGTTATTTGTTGTTGTTGTCTAACCGTCTTAAGACGGATTTTTACCTTGGTTTTCGTGGCCCACTTGCGGAGCTCTTGGGTGGTCCTTGTCATGGGTGGTGAGGAGATTTGAGTGGTGGTCATGGGTGGTGAAATGGGTGGCTGTAGGTAGCAGAAAATGGGTAGTTTATAGAGGGTGTCGGATTGATGGTTTGGTCATGTTTGTAGTTGTTGTTGTTGTTGTTGTCGTGTAAGGAAATGGTGGCTGGGTCCACCGTGGTCAGGGAAGGCGATGGTGGTGGTTGGTGTCGGCCGTGGTGGTCGGTGGTGGATAAAAGTGTAGGTTGTGCGTGTGTTGTATTGTGTTAGGTATTGTTGTATCATGTGGTGGTTGTTAGTGCTGTTATCGTGGCTGGTGGGTGACGCGTGGGTGCAATGGCACTAAGCCGTGACCACCGTGGTGGTGGTGGTGGCTGTTTTGGTGGTGATTGGTGGGTATGTGTCGAGTGTTTTGGGTGGTTTAAGAAGGGTTTTGTTTATTTAATTACGTATTTAGTTTAATTAGATTAATTAGTAATTAGATTAGTTAGTAATTAATTATATTTAATTATTTATTTAGATGACGGTTTTTATGGAAGATTATTATTATTCGGATTGCTTACGGAGTATGCTAAAAGGTAGGTTAATCCTACTCAGTTTTAATATATTTGAATGGTCATGTGAGTCGTGTTTTAGTAGTTAGTGCTTTATAACATGTTGTCGTGAATTCATATGTTACGGGAAATGCATAATGACATGGTAGTGGTTAAGATGACTTGATGAGCCGGTAATTGGTATATTGTGTGGTTCATTTATTTTTATTTGTCATGTATATTTGAGGATATGACAGTTGTGATTGTTTGCTTGTTGTTAAGGAGACGTGAGGCAGTTGGGAGACCGTCTCATGCTCGGGTCGCCTCTTGGAGCTTCCCACTCTAAGAGGAATGTGCACATTAATGACTTGAGTACGTAGGAATTCATGTAGTTGAGACACGACGTCTGGCAGGGGACCCGGTTGGCTTCTAGGTCTGGTACGTCTGGGCGTGTCCCAGTACCTGTTTGCGTGGTGTGGTATCGTGGGTATATCCCTGGCACCGCTGGTTGTGGGTGCGTCTGGGTGTGTCCCGGTACCGGCGTGGTAGTTGTTTGATAGCGTCCCATTCGTATCATAGTCATGTTGAATACTCACACACTTCGTGTCGTGTCTCACTTTATTTATTGAAACTGACGTGTTGTGTGTCTGTGTTATTGTCATCTATTTCCAGGGTGGCCTATGTCGATCCATATGATATTTCTGATCATATGGGGAGTAGGTTGGGTACAGGTTTGTTTGTTGACGTGATCAATATTTGGACCGCGCCTTAGACTCAGAGTCGAGTAGTGTAGCATAGATGACATAGATGGTAGTCGACTTGTAATTTGTATAGTTCACATTTATTCATTTGTTTACATTTATGTAATCACTAAACTTATTATTTATTTAAAGAGTTTCTTAATTGTAATTCTGATTTCACTGCCTCGGAAAACCGAGATGGTAACATTTCCTAATTACCTTGGCCGGGTAAGAAGGGGGTGTTACATTAATACTTACTTTCTTTTACTTTAATTGTCCGCTTATCTCCAAAATTTATTCCAAATTAATTGTCCTTTTTTCTAAATTTGGTATGCTAAAATGAATGGACTACCACTATTACTCCTAATCTTTTAACTACCACTCAATCTATCAGAATGACATTATCCTCATTCGTTCTAATTAAACGGGTAAAGTAGTAATTTTTCCTTTATTCTTAAATTTTCCCAAAATAAAAAGTATGACAATAAAAGTGGAAGTAGAATTGTTTGGTTACCTCTTAAAAACATGGAAATTTGAAAATCCAATGAATTCAGATTTTAGCGACTTTGTTTGATCGCCTATTTTTTAACTAGAATGGAGGAATCTAAACTTCCTATAAGAACTTATTTTCTACATGGAGTAGGAATGAGCTTACCTAACCCTCCCTTGGTTATTGCCAACATCTTCATGCTTTATATTTGAGAATTACTATTCTTTCCTTTTTTTTTATGACGAGGGGGTTGAGTTCCCCCCGGGTCCATGCATTCCTGCACCACCACATGGACCATGTAAGCCACCCCCCTTCGGGGGCTGCAGTGACCAAGTGATCATCGTCCCACCTGCTAGTCGAACTCGGGACCTCTCAACGACTCCTGCATTTCTTCAAGCTTCAAGGTTTTTACCCGTACTATTCTACCCTTGTCAAACCATTAAAAGAGCGTTTGATTCGCGCATGAGTATGAGTTTGGAATTAGGATTCATACGCAAGTATTATGGGGGTTGGAACTTCATTCCTCATACCTCATGTTTGTTTTAATTCTAAGCAGTATGTGTTTGAAATTCGGTTAATGTTGTAATATATAAAATCAAGTAGTTTAAATAATACTCCCTCCGTCCTTGTCATTTGTTTGCCTTTAGTTTTGGCACAAAAACCTAGAAAAGAGGAAGGGGCCAATTATTAGATGACACATGGAGCAAATTGACTATGGAGGATTCAATTGTCCATTAAAAGCATTCCTAAAATAAAAAGACAAACAAATGACTGAGATACTCCGAAATAGAATAGGCAAACAAATAACCGGGACAGGTGGAGTAATTTTTAACATTGTAAAATCACGAAAATAAAGATTTAGGCCTCTTTTGGTTGCCCGCGGGAATACACTCCATAGGAATATCGAATTCATGGGAATTAAGCTCCAACATGAAATGCACGTGAATTTAGGAAATCCGTTTGGTTGCCTACGTAGGAGTTCAATTAACACAGAAGTTTACAACTACCTAGGAGGGACTAGGTAATTCAACTCTTCCATTATGGGGGAGTTGGAAAATCATTTGATTTTCAAACTCCTACATTTAGCCAAAAAGAGGAGTAACCAAACAACCTTCAATTTTGCAATTCATGGGATTTCTATTTTCCTACATTTTCTATGGGGTAACCAAACGAGGCCTTAATCAGATAATTATACACTCCCTCCAAGTCTCTCATTTTTTCCCTCCTTCCTTTTTCATTCAAGTCAGCTTTTCTTTCCTTTTTCCTTTTTGGATGTGTGGTTGTGTTTTTTGTGTGGTTCAATTCCAGTTGCATATAGGGTTGTGTATTTTGTGTGGTCCAAGTTCATCTCCTTAATTCTAATGCCCAAAAGAAAAGGGAAGAAATGAAAGACTTGGAGGGAATAAAAGATTTCATTTACAATATGTTTTAATATTTATTTTCGCATTTTTGTATATTCTAATTTGATACCCGAAATTCAATTATAAGCCCTGTTCTTTTGGACTGAAATTGTCTGAACTGAACTTAATAAAGCTAAACCGAACTGAACTGAACTAAAATAAAAATAAAAGATTATAATAATAATAATAATAAAATTAATACCAATACCAATAATAAATATTATAACAATATTATTCATTATTCATTATTATTAATATATTAATATAATATAATAATAATATAATAATATATATAAAAAATAGTAATATAATAATAAATATAGTAATAAGAATAATATATTAGTAATATAAATGATAACATTATTAATAATAATATAATATTAAATAATACAATATATTTATTATAATAACTAAAAAATAAATACGATAACATAATACAATATAAATATTATAAATAATTTTAAAAATTAATATAAATAATAATAATAATAATAATAACAATAATAATAAATATGGTATTAATAATATTAATCAAAATGAATATATTAATAAATAATAAATATAATAAAACAATAATAATAATAATAATAGTAATAAAAGTAAAAATAATAGTAATAATAATAATAAATACTAATACTTTATACTACTAATATTGCCATTAATCATAATAATATAATAATAAATAAATATATTAAGTATAAATAAAAAAAATAGTAATATAAAATTTTTTAAAAAAATATATTAATATAATAATAAAAATATTAAATAGATTAATATAATAATAATGATAACAATAAGAATATAAAATAAGAATAGTATTATTAATGTTGAAATAAACTGAACTGAACTGATCTGAACTGAACTGAACTGAATGAAGCTGAACTGAATTTAATAGAGCTGAACTGCACTGAACTGAACTGAATTTAATAGAGCTGAATTGAACTGGATTGAACTTATAAACACTGAAATTAAGTCCAAAAGAACAGGGCCTAATTCTAGGTTCCCAAATATACCATAACTAGTTTTCAGCCCGTGCAAAATTGCACGGGCATATTTTTAAGAACATTGTCGTAAATATTTACATAACATTTAAAAAATATTAACCAAAATACATGAATATTTTATACCCTATTTCTCTTATAATGATAATAGTTAAAACACTGCAAAAATGCAATATTAAAACATTGTATAAAGTATGTTAAATGCAATGTACTCCGTATATAAAACAATATGCATGTCCTATAGAAAAATAATATCTGACTGAATATATTTATGAGATAATAGTTTATTTTTTTATTTTTTAAAAAGGAAATTCTAGTATGTTGTTCTTTAATTTCTTACTCCATTTACGGTTAATTTAAAATTAAATTTAGTATTTTTATACAATATTGATTGTTATCAGTTGATGTATTTTTTTCTTATTTTATTTTAATTGTTATTGTAATTTATTATTTTATAAAAATTTGGATTGAATTTTTAACAGTTGGTGTAATTTATTAGTAAAATTTTGGGCTGAATTATTTATGTTTTAAATTATTTATTTTTCATTATTATTCACTAATATTTACGTGTAGAAAATATAAATGTAAACATTTACGTCTAAAACTTAAATAGTGGTTTTTTAGCAATTAATTCCAGATTTTTTTCTATGGGTCCCACCTTTACTTTAAAAAATAAAATAAAAACATGTATGGATGATGTGGCTTAAGGAGGATGCTTGAAATGTTTTTGGTTTTATAAAGATAAGATGACAACCAAACAATTTTGGTTAATTTCCATAAATTATATGTAGGAACGCAATTCATGTGACTTTTAACTTTATACATGAATTAAATTCCTAGATGAACTAAGCGGTCTATGCTAGATTTGTGGTTTTCTTTTTCATGTTTGGAGTTACGTTGCCTCTTGGAAAAGCGTCTTATTTTCATACCCATAAAAATTGAAACTCACTAGAAACAGAAATCAACACAACCAACTTAGCAGGTCTTCCTTAAGACGAATATATCCGTTTTAAAAATAAAATGGATTAAATAACACTTTATTTGTATAAATGGGACAAAAAATTTGCTAATCTTAAGATATTCTATTTCGCCTTATGTATAATATTTGCCCCATTTTAAACTTAAAATAAATATACCCGAAAGTGTTAATGGAAGAGAAAGTTGAGAAAGCTAGATTGAGTTTGCCACTCATTTCCAGCAGCTTCCACTGTGGACATGCAAAATACTAGACTAGCGAGTGACTAGACAGTGGTCCTTATTTAGATTCTCAGTGATTCGGTTGGTTGACGTAATATTTGTTTACTTGGTTAGAATCCATGCAAATTACACGGGTATGTTTAAATGTATTACATATTTTGAGGTGTAGACATTAATTGATAAATTTATAATTTTTTCTTACCGTATTATGTTTATTTTGCATGAAGCATCTGATATATTAAGAAGTCAAATGTAACAATAAAAAGCATGTGATAGTATGTACGGAGTATTTATATAATCGAGAGCAAAAAATCGGAATCGATAATTAAACCGGAGCCATGTCTATTTGGAACAAACGGACTGAGATAGCATTAAAAAATACTCCATAGGAGCCTTATCCGGAAAGATCAAGGAGATTTCATGAAAGACCAACAAAAAATAATGATAAAATCTCATTTTTATCATCCTCCAGCATCTTCCATCCTTTCACTTCATCAAAATAAGACCAACAACCTTAGATCTGATTGTCTTCTTTTCAAATCAAAAATAAGAAGGGTTAATTATAGCTCTGCATGTTTGTTGATTAACATTTATCGAGTGCTTGATCGAATTTAGTATCATGGAGATAGCCGATCTGCTTTAATACATCAGTGTTCAAATTTGTGCATCAATCCGTCACCAGCCTCGCCGATTAATTCTTCCTCGATGCTTGTGTAGATGTAGCAGTTGCCGGATACTTTAAATCCAACGGAGAAAAACGGTTCTAGTAATCAATTTATGACAATAAATAAATTGAAAGATGGTATGTGTGGACATGGCCCACCTGCAAGCCCAGCCGATCTGTGGACATACATCGGTCTTTTGAAAGCCACGCTTGGCGGCGTAAAAATGCTTTCAACCGAATCGTTTTAGATCGGTCGGTTTCGTCTCGGTAAGGGTCTCGAAACGATTAGAGATGTTCGGAGTCGCCACCAAGCATTTGTGGGATGCTTGGAACCCGTTCGAATCCACTTTATACCTCGGTCAAACGAAGAACAAAGCAGTGTTTGACATAGGTACTAAAGATAAGGAATCTTCCCTCTTTAGCATCCTATCTCTAGAATGACTCTCGTACGCCCTGGATAAGGTCGTCCACTATCCAAAGTTTCTAAGTAAGAGGTGAAGGTACGTATTGGGAAGCCCTTTAATCAGACACCCAATCCCGCCCGCGGTAGCGGCCTCTACTGATTGATCTTGGTTGGTTGAATGAAAAGTTGATAAAACGGTTTAAATGCATGAATGCGCATCCAATAATTTAAACCTAACATGTGAGAGCTTTCTAAGTCGGTTGATTTAATCCAAGTATCAAGTATAAGATGTCGGGTTGGATTAATGGTTGATTTGCATGCAAGACGGAAATTAAACATCCATTTACCGTATTAGGTTTATGGTGCATAACGTGATCCATTTGTCTTAGTAAGACATTTTACAAATGTGAGTTTGAATGAGCAAATAGTCATCTGATCCGTCCTATATCCGGGTTAACCGGAGTCGGGATCGTCCTAGACTAATGCTGGAAGGGGAACAGGCCCTGTGCCAGACGACCATATGAGGCGCGAGCATGCCGACGGTGTAAGGGGGCCTCCCCTGGTTTTGGAAATAAGAGAAAAGGGGCCTGCTTAGGCGCGGGTCAACCAACGGTTATACGCCGTGTTCTGACCATTTGGAAAACGTTTATAAAACGTATTGAAAAATGGGTATTTGACCCGATTTGGTTTGAAAGGGTCGTTTAGACCGCATTTGTTGATTTGAGGAACGAGACTCGAATAATCATCATTATTTTGATGATATTCGGTGTCGGGTTCGACTGGGCGAGCTTGACATGAAAAGTTTTGAAAATAATTATGAACTAATTGTTTTAAGTTCATTTGAATATGATTAGTCGATACTCATCATCGTACCCGGGTTAAAATCCGGCATGGTATGTAGAACCAAGGATGACTTTGTGCTGGTGACTAAATACAAAATGTAAAGAAATGATGAAAGGCTTTAAAGTACCTTCCAAAATGTAAAGAAATGAAATAAAAGGTTTTAAATACCTTTTAAATGTTATTAACCAAATATTATCACCGAAACACATATTTAACCGTCATGGTATGAGGAACCAAGGGTGAAAAATGTTTTATGGTTAAAATAAAATAAAATAAAATAAAAAAGGTTTGAAAATATTTGAAATGGTAAAAACCGATTACAAATATGAAAATAGATTAAAGGGGAAAGACGAGAACAAACACGGTTGAGTTCTGACCTGGGTACCCCATTGAGGCGCGAGCCTATGTGCACAATAAGGGGTTACGCCTCGAGTGCCAAAACTCAGTTTTGTCTCGTTTATCCCATGTTTTGGATCGTGTTATGCATGTTTTAGCATGTTATAGTCGTAAAACAAATGAAGACATGATAAAAGAAGGATTTTACACCCTCATACTTACATGTTTGGTTATGGCAAGAAACCGACGTAAGTGTAACAACTCGTTTGGTCGGAAAAAACTCGGTTTAAAACCGTTTTGGTATGTAAAAAGAGTGTTTTATTAAGATTAGTGACGGTGTAGTGGTCGAAGTGGTCAGTCAATCGATTTAATGCACGATGACGGTACCAAACAATGTGTAAGGCTTGTATTTACGATCGGTTGGTTGTAAATACGCGTCGGATTGTGACTTAAGAAGTCGACTCGAGAATTTTAAGGGAGAAAAGAGGGGGCGGACACTCGCGTAAGTTCTCAAATGGGGGCATTTGAGGGGTATTTATAGGAAAATGAGTGGTTGTGTGAGTTTTGAGCGACGTGGCCACCTAGGCTGCTCAAAGAGGCGCGAGCCACGTCGCGGGTCTTCGAGTTATCCTGTCACTTTCACACAAGTGAAATCATGATTTGTTCTATCTTAGGATTTGTAGTCACATGTTTGGTACTTGACCATTCATGAATCCGGGAAATCTTAGTATAGTAGGCTTTGAATGTTTTGTTTTTGGTGGTTGACTCGGTTTGAGTCGTTGTTGGAGTCGGGATTTGAATTTTTGAGTCGGTTTTTGGTCCGGTGTCGGTTTTGACTCTAGTTAGTGTCATTGCGACCCCGTCGTCGTGAATTAAACACTCCAGGTACTTTTGAAAAGTTTTATTTTTGAAATCGTTTTAAGTTTTCCGACGTAAAGTTGTACACAAACTGTCGATCAAACGCCGCGATTCCAAAGCATGTTATAGTCCGATAATCATCGGGTGTTTGTTGGAGTCTCAGCAGATACTGGGTATCTACAGAGCCCCCACTTTGACTGAGGCTTGGGCAGGGAAAAAGTCACAGTAGAGCCCCCAGGTCAATCGAAGATTACAACCTGGAGACCCAAGCGACGTCGAGGCGGCTCGAAAGGATTCGGGCCAGGGACATGCCGTCAGGAAGGGCGACGCCAAGGCGACTCGAGGGTACGAGTCAAGGACCTGTCATCGAGAACAGTTTCGATTCGGTCGACTATTCGTGCGGGTCGTTTAAAGTCCGTTAGACTACGTAAAAAGGCTCGCCAGCCATAAGAAGGAGTCATACCTGAGGCATCTTTGGATACGTCATTGCACGTTTGCGGATAAAGGCTCGCCAGCCGTGGTGCGTATGTGAGGAGGGCTCGCCAGCCGCGATTCGTAGTAAGGCTCGCCAGCCATGGTGCGTACCTGAGGAGGACTTGCCAGCCGCGATGCGTAGTAAGGCTCGCCAGCCATGGTGCGTACCTGAGGAGGGCTCGCCAGCCGCGATGCATAGTAAGGCTCGCCAGCCACGGTACGTATATGAGGAGGGCTCGCCAGCCGCGGTGCATTGTAAGGCTTGCCAGCCATGGTGCGTATATGAGGAGGGCTCGCCAGCCGCGATGCGTAGTAAGGCTCGCCAGTCATGGGGCATATATGAGGAGGGCTCGCCAGCCGCGGTGCGTTGTAAAGCTCGCCAGCCATGGTGCGTACCTGAGGAGGGCTCGCCAGCCGCGATGCGTAGTAAGGCTCGCCATCCATGGGGCGTATATGAAGAGGGCTCGCCAGCCGCGATGCGTAGTAAGGCTCGCCAGCCATGAGGCGTATATGAGGAGGGCTCGCCAGCCGCGATGCATAGTAAGGCTCGCCAGCCATGGTGCGGTCGGTTAATTGACCGTGAGAATAGCCGCATCGGATGGGCTTGTTTTGAAAGTAGCGAACTCATGATGCCGCCGTGAAAATAGTGAATTTTGAAATTCCACTATCACTGTTTTTGAAATAAGCGGGTTCCGCGAGGAAGCCCCCTGTTGACATTTGAAGGAATAGTGAATTTGGAATCTTCACTATTCGTTTTTGAATTTGAAGTGGCGGTTTTAATCGCCGTTTGTTTGAATTTTTTGAAGAAAATAACAAATTTTAAATTTCGCTATTACGACTGAGGTGACGGTTTATGTGCCGCCGTTGACATGTGAAGGAAATAGTGAATTTGGAATCTTCACTATTACGTTGAAGTGACGGTTTATGTTGCCGCCGTTGACATGTGTAGTGAAAATAGTAGAATTTAATTTCCAACTATTATTTTGAAAATGACGGTTTTAATTGCCGTCGTTTGAATTTTGAGGGAAATAGCGAATTTTGAATCTTCATTATTATTCTTGAAATTGAAAATTGAAGAAATAGTGAATTTTTAATTTTCCACTATTATTTTGTTTTTAAAATTGACGATTTTAATCGCCGTCATGGTAATTTGAAGAAATAGTGAATTTTTGAATTTTTCACTATTATTTTGTTTTTGAAATTGACGGTTTTAATCGCCGTCTCGGTAATTGAAGAAATAGTGAATTTTAAATTTTTCACCATTATTTTGAAAAAATGACGGTTTTAATTGCCGTCGTTGAAATTTGAGGAAATAGTGAATTTCAATTTTCACTATTATTTTGAAAAAATGACGGTTTTGATCGCCGTTTGTTTGAAAGTTTTGAAGAAAAATAGTGAATTTTGATTTCACTATTTGTTTTTGTATTTTAAAAATGACGGTCCTTAATATCGTCATTGAAAATTAGAAGTTTATTACGGGAAATTGGGCCAAAGCCCAAAATTTCGCTGAAAGAGCAGGGAACACCTGATTGAGGCGCGAGCTACCTGGCGAACCAAGGGAGCTTCCCTATTTTTCTGTAAAAGACGCGAGGTTAGTCCGCATATTATCCTCACTTCTTCTTCAACCTTCGACACAAACAAAACACAAAAATTGCCATCGTTGGACCTTTGCTTGCCTTCATTCGTGCCATTGTCAACAATGTCATCTCAAGTTAAGTATTTCCTCTCGAATCCATTTGAATTTGTTGGTCTTTTAGCTAAATTGAATTAGGGCGAAAATTTTACCCTAGAAAGTCGATTTGGCATTTTTGATTGAGCCCATTTCGAGTGAAATTGATGATTGCATTAGGTTAGAAACCTGTTTAGGAGTATATGGGTGCTTTTAGTTTGCATTTTGGTCCCCGTTCCCGCTCCCTATGTTCGAAAAACGTGAGTGAGGTGGAGAAACCGTCTCATCTCACAATGCCAAGTTTATTTGCTTGGATAGTGGGTCCCACTAGGTTGCATTGTAGTCGGGAAAGTCGGTGTTTGCCATTGTGGACCTTTGTTGGGTATTGTGGGCGAAATTGGAATTTTTGCCTTTTGTGACGGTCTTATGTCTGACAAAATAAGCGCCTGTTTGGGCTTGAATTGAGTCAGTTTGCCTTGAAATGGACCTTATTGGTAGTTTAGGTCGCCTTGAGGCGTGATAAAATCACGTTTGCCTCGTCGTAGTCGTATTTTGACTTTTTGACTGGTTTGTGCTCCAATTGGCGTATAAATTGCCTTTTTGAGCCATAGAAAAATTCTCCATTGCATTGGGAATGTATTTTGGTTCGTTGGCGGACTTTGTGTGGGTCTTGGGGTGCCGTTTTTTGTTGTGGTTGTTTTGACTCGTCTTTTGCTTGAAAAGAAGGGCGAGTCGTTTTTTGTGCGTTTTTTGTGAATTGTTTTTTATTTGTTTGGTTGGATTTGGGCGGGATTGCCCTTGTTTTGCTTTGTAGGTTTTTTTTGGATTTGTCCAATTTACGCCGTCATAATGCCGAAATTTCGGCTGACCTTCTTTGTTTGACCTTGATTGCAGGGTACCATTTGCGACCTATGGGGTCCGTCGTGGAGGCCTTGGAAGAGGAGGATGATCCAGGAGGAGAGGCGACTGCGGAGGCTGCTGGAGCCGAGGTGGTGGTAGAGGATGCTTCCGTAGAGGAGGGGAGGCGATTGTCGCAGCCGGCTTGTCCTTTTCGTTGTGGCTTATAGACATGGCAGCTGATGATTGGAGGTCAACACCGGGGTGGCGCGTCGCATCATGGTCCTTGGCCTCCTTATCATCCAAAGTCTGCCAGACACTGTCTTCTTTTTTGTCGTGGAGCAGAAACGAGGTATTACCGTCATGGTAACCACCTCTGCTTCCGTTGTTGCTCCTTTGTTTCCCGTGTTGCTCCCTTTCTTTTCCGAGCGAAATGATAGGGAGTGCTTAGTTCGGTAGGTGGCGGATAGCCCCCAGCTTGTTGTCTTAGGCCAGTGTCTGTATGATAGATGTCTGTACTGGATCCTGTTTGTACGATCAGTTGTCCGTATCAAACGTGTGTCGATGTATTTTGCATGAGGCGGTTTGTATATATGTGTTTTTTGGATTGTAGCTCATTTTGTGATTTTTGGCTTTTTTGTGTTGTGTTTCGAAGGAGCGCTGTCGGCTGTCAATTCTCCTTTTGCTTTGCACCAGTTCCTGCATCGTTAGTGTAGAAAATAGGCAACAGGTAGCACATATGCATAAACGTAGACACGTAAAGGCATTTGATTAAAAACAAAGATTAACCACGATGCCACGAAGTTAAAAATTGAAATTTGAAATTTGAAAATTTTCGCGACAAGTCGTCACGTTTGGACTCCAAAAGGAATTAATTTGAAAATTGAGCAATTAACTCGTGCCGTGAATTAAATTGCGTTAAAATTAATTTGCGACTCAAAAAATTTCAAACTCAAACCGTCGGGGATGAATTTTAGAAAAGATTTTTACGAGTGTATTTGATTCAATTTTCGTGAGATCAAGACTCGAGTTTATGAGTGCTTGAATTTTGAGGAAAATTGATGTCGTGTTATCAATTTTCGATTTTTATTTTGATGGAAAATTGCAAAAAACCGAAAAATTTTCGGAATTTTGATTGACATGGAAACGATCCGTCGCGCATCGGGGCGACTAGCCCTTCCCCCCTTAAAAAAAGAAAGAAAAAATCCGTATGTTTAAAGCTGCGTCATGGAAACCGTGTCGGATTTCGTAAAACGCGAAAACAAGGAAAGGTCCAAATCTCGTAAGGACAAGGTTGTTGACTTGAAGTATCGAGAGGTTGGCAAGGCCAACCATGCCTTCTTTGAGGAGTTTGTTGATGGTGTTGGAATATGTGTCCTCCGACAATAATGCGATCACAATTGTCGATCATATTGATCACACATTTAAATCTCATCACAAGAATACGAAAGAGATGATACATTAAATATATAGTCAACTGGTCCACACATATCGGTAATGATTGGCTAGCTAGAGTTTGACATTACTGTCCTGCGACGGTGGTGATCAGTTGATCCCTTGAGGTCACACCTAAAGGACGATTCCCTTAATTGAAAAAGGTTAATTAATTGTATGTCGATACAGATTAATTAATTCCTTAAAATTGAACAAATTATCATCATAAGAGAGAAAATGACATCTTATTATAATGTGATTAAATAAGATTTTATTTAGTAATTTAAGAAGTTATATTTCTAAAATTAATCAGTGTTTGCGAGACACACGAGATGAGAATGATAAGTTAGTTATAATTACAAGATGTTGTGAATTATACTAACTAGTAATTAAATGACCATATTATGTGAAAGTAATTTTGAATTACTAGTCAATTTGTTAAATGTGATTTATTTAATTTGTAAATGATCTTTAATTTGTTAAATATGCATTTTAAATTAAAACATGACATAAGACATGTCACATGTCACATGACATACAACTGTACAATTGACAAAAATAAAATGGACTCCATATTACACATCAAAACCGAAATTGGTGGGCAAATTTTAGAAGTTTTGTCTTATTCATTTGTTTATGACACTTGATAGTGACATGACTATGGACAAAGACTTACACAATTTGTCTTGTGAAGACAAAAAGGAAAAAGAAAATGGTCTATAATCCTCATGTGCCAACCGGTTTTTGTACACATTTATGGAGAGTTTTTCCTCAATAATTCATTCTCTTATGTTTTTTGAAAACCCAACAACCTTCTCTCTCTTGTTCTTCATAAAATCAAGTTTTATGAATCAAATTTGTACAAATCAAACACTAATAATACTAGTAGTAGTATATGCGTATTAGTAACCGATTTTAAGGTAAACCACATTACAAATATCTAGTACATGTTAATTTGTGGGATTTTGAGATAGTCTTTTTTTTTTTTGGTGGAGATGCGGGGGATTTTGGGATAGTCTTGGGTGCTACTTATTGGAGGGCTTCTATTTTGAAGTCATGAATGTTCATCCATTATTGGAAAGCTCAAGAACTAACAAGAAGCAGATCTTGTTGGTGCCCATAAGACCGAAATCTTATAGTAAGAACAATGATTTCTTCTCTACTTTTGTTCATGTTTGTATGCATAAGATCTAGAATTTATTTTATGACTAAATAAATTGTTTCATATATGAATATTTAAATTAATGAGATTAATAATTTCTAACAAGCGGTATAATGAGCGTTAGGTTGTTTGCATGCAAATCGGTTATTGTTTTTCCGAGTTATAAGATTAACAAACAAAACTTATAAATTTGTGTTTATTATGATATTGTTGGAGTTAGTGTCCTCCACAATAGTGCGTTAACATAATAAATCTCATTAATGGAATATCATCAGATATTTAATTATTTGATCCTCGTTAGTTGATTAACGTAAATCGATAACGGTTGGCTGACTAGAGTTTGACGTTATTGTCGTGAGACGGCGGTGATCAACTGACCCCTTTCGGTCACACCTAAAGGAACAAACCCCAATTGATTACTAATTAATTGTATGAGATATAATTTGTTTAGTCCCTTGATTTATAGACTAAGAGGTTAGTCGATTATTTTTAGAGAGATTTCGAGTTGCGAACTCGAGGAGCGGCAGTTATTATTTAATTATGCGATAATTGAATAATAAGTTTTGGGAGACGAGTTTTAGTTAATTAACTGTTAATTTACTAAAATTGTACTAATTGATTAATGTGATTAATATTAGTACGTAAATAATATGTGTAGTGGTACACGTATATTTACCGAGTGAATTGGACGAATTAATTATGGAAGTATTTAAACATGATACGATGTTTAAAATAATAATTATACGGATTTGTGCGACAAATATAAGAACCAACATGGACCCGTAAATGGTCAAGTGGACCGTGTAAAATAAGTGTAGTGGATGATTACTCACATAATCATTTTACCTTATTTTGTATACTACCATAATTAATCTTATACAACATTTTGCATGTGATGTAAGATAAAAATATAAGACAAAATTCTCCACTACCACACTCCACCCACCCGCCACTTTCCCCCTATATACTCCATCTATTGTTCACATTTTTACACTACCTTACTTCAACACTCTACATACTTGTATGTGAACTATTTTCCTCCATCTCTCTAAAAATAATAATCATCTCTACTAAGTTGTTAGTATACATAAATAATATTACTAAGATTAGTTAGTAATATTTCTAATAATAATAATCAAGGGTACAATATTAATAAGTTCTAGTTCTATACTTGTTAATATTTTTGGGTTAGTTCTTGGGTGCAACAAGAAGGAGATCTTCTATTTTGAAGATTTTCAAGGAGGATATTCCATTGGTATAAGCTCAAGAACAAGCTAGTTAGGTGAACTAGTTTGTGCCCTTTTTACCATAAATTCAATGTAAGAAAATTGTTTTTTCCTTTTATACTTTCATATTAGCATGCATGTTACATAGATCACCTAAATGATAATTTATGAGATAAATTAATTTTATTAGAGAGTATAATATGGATCTATGATCTTTCAAGTGGTATCAGAGCTTAGGCTTGTAATTTGCATGTTGATTTTAAGCATTTTAATGAATTATGAGATAATTTGTAAAAACTCAAAAATTGTGTTAGAAGAGGTTTTAGCACGAAATTTTTGGGACATGCATACCTACTGATCTAAAAAGGTTTGTGGAATTTTTTGGTGATTTGTGAAGTTATTTTGCTAATTTTAATGTTTTTTTTGGTAGAAAACCGAGTCAAAATATCGCATTTTAGTGAAAAATTGACTAAAATTAGTTAAAAGTTGATTCGGTACATGGATTCTTTATGGTAGTTCATGCATATTTTCTAATAATTGTATGCAAAAAGTTGAAGTTTGGTTCGAATTTTTTGCATGTTTATTGATTTTTGAGTTAAAAGTCGATAAAGGTCCAATTAATTAATCATAATTTCGAAAATTTTGATTCTGCCCATGATAAATTTATTTACATTTAAAAATATTATTTAAATGTCAAAAGTGATTTTGCATATGTATTTTCACTTTGTTTTGATGTTTATTGGTTTTAGTCGTTAAAAACCGATAAATATCGATCTTTTTCTTCACAAAATTTATCCGGAATTTTTGGGCAAATTTTCTATCTTTTTGGTGTTCTTGGGAGTGTTCCAGAATACTAAAAATTTTTGTTTCAATTTTTTGGGTAATTTTTCAATTATTTTGGATTGTTACTTAAATATTATGATTTTATCGATTAAATTAGCAAATTATCACCAAATCAAACTAATAATTTATCATAAAATTAGTGAGGACTAATTTTGAGGTTCAAAATAGTTTGGACAATTATTTTGGACTTAAATGAGATTTAAGAGTTAATTATTGATTTTTACATGTTAAAAATCGATTAAATCCACAAAAACCGAGATGGATACCAATGAATGATAGATAGGGCGATTTTGGCATCATATTTACATCATTTTAAACATATTTATTTAAGTTGAATGAATGATTGTCATTTATTTAAAGTATTTATCTTATTGTACCTAGTATGGCCTAGTTAATATTAATCGTTATTACCCGAAATGAATGGGAATATCAATTTGTTTGTAATTAAATACGATCTCGTATCGTCGGTTTGTAATTAATTAATAGTTTTATTTTATTTTATTAATTAATGTATAATAGGAATAGCTATGTAATTCATTTGTAATAGTTATTTTTACCGGCGTTTCCAAAAGACGGATTACAACGAGACGGAGTCTATTTTTGGAAGGTGTTCCAAATCCCACAAGGAAGAGCCACTTATGGAATGAAGAGGCAAGGGACCAAGGTGTTGGTTTCCGAAATGTAATAGACTAGTTTTTATTAACTAGGTGGCCATACTAGGATTTATTCATATGCTTACATGTTTGCTTGTTTTATTTTCGCGCATGCCAAAATCGCCATTCACATGCATTTTATTTTCGAGCGCGCCAATTCACGTCATTTACATTCACCGAATTAATTCACTTATAAAGAATTTATGACTAAATTGGCAAGATCTCTCACATAACTAAAATTGAGATTAGCCTTACAAATTAGTAACACCTATGAATCTCTTGTTCATTAGAGCCACGCTCGCCCAAGCGGGGTGTTCTCTTTTTATCTTGGGTAAGTAGGGTGGTAAACGGTTATCACACGCTAAAATTGGTTGGACTCAACGGGATATAAGACGGTCTTGTGTTTCGGGGCTAGTAGATGAATTTGAGGAAATTCGTCGACCAAGAGTTCTAGAGGTAGAATTAGTCAACGTGACTTACCGAATTTACGCAATTATGGGATGTTTCGCTCAAGCGATGCTCATCTTTGTTTAATATTTGGGTCTTGGAATCATTTATATAATTTAGTGGGAGGTCATTATATAAATGCTAAAACTTGCTAAACATGTTTTTACAAGTAATTTTTTAAAACAATGAATGTTAATTTTTCCTTTTTGTTGTAGCATTTTAATTCGCAATGACAACTTCATCGACTACTTCACTAGGCAAAGATTCATGGCTAAGGTCCGTCATGGACAAATGTATTTTAAAAGATGACGGTAGTAACTTCCTTGAATGGGAATCCAACATCAAAAGTGTCGCGTTGTCCGACAATGTGCTCACTTATTTGACCGATGCTCCTCCAATCGAGCCCGGTGCAAGAGCTTCATCGGCGGTGCGGACCGCCTATGATGACTATGTGAGGATGTTTAATGATATCAAGAATGTGTTGATATGGTCAATATCCCCAAAGCTCAAGCTATCATGCATTTCTTTAAATGCTTACGAGATATTCACTCGTATGATCACTATGTTTTCACAAACACCAAAAGTCCGTCAATACGATGCGGCGGCACGCTTCTTTGAAGCTAAGCTTGAGAGGGGCCAAAAGGTTGGTCCCCATGTACTCAAAATGGTCGAATATGTTGACATCCTAGAGCGTCTAGGGTGTAAGATTCCTAAGACTCTTGTGGTGGATCGTATCCTTCACTCACTCTCCACCAAGTTTGTCCACTTTAGGGTAAACTACAACATGAATGACATGGATAAGAGTTACCATGAAATTCATGCACTCCTCACCCAATCAGAGAGGGATATGGAGGCTAGTGGGAGTGAAAAGGGAGATGTTTTAACCATGAAGTTAAAGAACATATCTCTTGGAGTTAAGAAAGGAAAAGGGAAAGAAAAGTCCCAATTCAAGTAATCGTCAAAGAAACATGACAAGGGAAAGGGGAAGGCCGTTGAGAATGGCAATCCCAAGGCAAAAAGTGTCAAGCTCTCCGAGGCCGAATGTTTCCATTGTAATGGGAAGGGGCATTATAGGAGGAGTTGTCCCAAATACTTGGAGGATCTCAAGGAAGGGCGTGTGACGCCTATTGGTATGATTTCCTCTCTCTATTTGATAGACGTTAATTATGCTTGTACTTCCACTTGGGTACTTGATACCGGATGTGACTCTCACCTTTGTAACCATTTGCAGGGTATAAGGGACGTGCAAGCACTAGCAAAAGGTGATGTGGATCTCCGCATGGGCAATGGAGCTAGAGTAGCCGCCGTTGCCGTAGGGACCTATGTGCTCACTTTAGCTAGTGGTTTAGAGTTGTATTTAAATAAGTGTTATTTTGTACCAACTTTAACTAAGAACATCATCTCCATTTCCGCGTTAGACGCGGAACGCTTTTGTTTTATGATTAAGGACAAGTGTTGTACTTTTTCTTTTAATGATGTGGTTTATGGCAAGGCCATTTCAATTGGAGGCATTTATGTTTTAAATGATGTTAATGACGTTTATCATATGGAAACTAAAAAGCTCAAAAAAAGGTGATCCAAACGAATCATACCTTTGGCATTGTCGTTTAGGCCACATAAACGAAAGACGCATTAAGAGACTTGCTTCATCAAAAGTGCTCAAACCATTTGGTTTCGAATCTTATGGTACATGCGAGTCTTGCCTTTTAGGCAAGATGACTCGTGCACCTTTTGCGGGAAAAGGGACACGAGCTAGTGAGGTTTTGGCTCTCATACACACGGATGTGTGTGGGCCATTAACCATAACCTCTAGAGAAGGTTTTCACTACTTCATTACTATTACTGATGACTTAAGTAGATATGGGTATGTCTACTTAATGAAGAACAAGAGTGAAGCCTTTGACAAGTTCAAAGAGTTCCAAAAAGAAGTAGAGAACCAATTGGATAAAAAGATAAAGACCCTACGGTCCGACCGTGGTGGTGAGTATCTAAATATTGAATTTGATTCACACCTAAAAGATTGTGTTATAGTATCACAATGGACTCCTCCTGGCACACCGCAATTAAACGGTGTGGCCGAAAGGAGAAACCGAACTTTACTTGATATGGTTCGGTCAATGATGAGTCTAACTGAGCTTCCTAGTTCATTTGGGGGTTTTGCCCTCTTGTCTGCAGTATTTTCACTAAATCGAAGCCCGACTAAAGCGGCCGATAAGACGCCATATGAGATATGGATAAGGAAAGTCCCTTATTTTTCATTCATGCGTATTTGGGGTTGCGAAGCATACGTTAAGATCAAGTCTGACAATAAGCTTGCACCCAGGTCTGACAAATGTCTTTTTGTAGGATATCCAAGGGAAATACGGTTACTTCTACAATAAACACGAGAACAAAGTGTTTGTGGCTCGTGATGCTGTCTTCCTAGAAAAAGAATTTTTTTATAGGAGACAGAGTGGGAGAAAATTTGAACTTGAAGAAGTTCGAGAGCCACAAACCGAGAATGAGGTAGAGGAGAACGTGGAGGATAGCATTCCCTCTTCCTCTGAAACGGTAATTATTCCTAGAAAGTCAAGTAGGATTTCTAATCCACCTGATCGCTATCTTGGTAACATCGAAGAGGATGGTGTTTTGTTACTTCTTGAAAGTAATGAACCCACTACCTACAAATCGGCCATGTCTAGTCCCGACTCCTCGCTTTGGCTAGAAGCCATGCGGTCTGAAATGGATTCCATGTACGAGAACCAAGTATGGGACTTGGTGGATTTATCTGAGGGAGTGCGACCCCTTCAGTGTAAATGGATATATAAAATTAAGCTCGGCGTGGATAAACATGTGGATGTTTACAAAGCTAGATTGGTGGCAAAAGGTTTCACCCAAGTTCATGGTTTACACTATGACGAAACCTTCACTCCAGTCGCTATGCTTAGGTCCATTAGGATAATCTTAGCGGTTGCTGCATTTCATGATTATGAGATTTGGCAAATGGATGTCAAAACCGCCTTCTTGAATGGGATTCTAGAAGAAGAGGTGTACATGATACAACCTGAATGTTTTGTTGATACATCTAACCCTAAGAAGGTGTGTAAGCTCAAGAAGTCCATTTATGGTCTTAAGCAAGCATCTAGGAGTTGGAATCATCGCTTTGATCATGTTATTAAACAATACGGTTTCACTAGAAGTGTGGAAGAACGGTGTTTATACATGAAATTTAGTGGGAGTAAGGTTGCATTCCTTGTCCTATATGTGGATGACATATTGCTCATTGGGAATGATGTTCCATCACTCACTTCCGTTAACGAGTGGCTAGGGAAACACTTCCAAATGAAGGACTTGGGAGAGGCACAACGAATCTTAGGTATCCGGATCTATAGGGATAGGTCCAAGAGGATACTAGCATTGAGTCAAGAAGCTTATATTGACAAAGTTGACCGGTTCAATATGAAAGACTCCAAGAGAGGATTTCTACCTATGGGCCAAGGGATTACTTTGAGCAAGTCACAGTCTCCCTCTACCCCTAAGGAAATTGAACACATGAAGACCGTCCCTTATGCTTCCGCTGTTGGGTCTATCATGTATGCTATGATTTGTACTCGTCCCGACGTTGCGTATGCCTTGAGCATGACAAGTCGGTATCAAGCCAAGCCTGGTGAGAGTCACTGGATAGCCGTAAAGAACATCCTTAAGTACTTGAGAAGGACTAAGGATTCGTTCTTAGTGTTTGGAGGAGAAACTGAGTTGCGTGTAAGAGGTTACACGGACGCAAGTTTCCAAACCGATTGGGATGACATGAAATCCCAATCCGGCTATGTGTTTATGCTAAATGGAGGAGCTGTTTGCTGGAAGAGCTTCAAGCAAAGCGTTACTGCGGATTCTACAACTGAGGCTGAGTACCTTGCAACGTCTGAGGCTGCGAAGAAAGCTGTTTGGATTAGGCAATTCATGGAGGGGCTAGGAGTAGTCCATTCCGCCAAAGATCCTATCACTCTATATTGTGATAACAGTGGAGCTATTTTTCAAGCCAAAGAGCCTAAGTCTAGTAACAAATCTAGACACATTGAAAGGAAATACCATGTAATTAGAGATTATGTGGAAAGGAAGGAAATTGACATTTGTAAGGTTGGGACAGATGATAATATTGCTGATCCTTTAACCAAGCCTTTATCAAAGGCTAAGCATGATGGTCATGTCGTCGCTATGGGATTGAGACGAGTACCAGATTTTCTTTAGATTATGGATATGTAATAATTGGATAGTGTATCTTTTATTATATATATGATAATCACATTCATTGTTTTCGCATTCATTTCTTTTATGAATCTTTTATTTAGTGTGACTAAATTTTAATACCTTTTTTATCTGAATAAGTTGTGGAGACAATGTTGAACACTATTCAAGTGAATAAGATGAACATTGTATTTTGTCCCTAGTCACTTAATGAGGTGATGTCTCGGAGTGACTAGATTGTAAGTCGATTGATGGTTGTTCAACACCATAAGGTCATATGTGATGACTGGTCGATTACATAGGCAGAGTGTGTGACACTTTGCCGGACAGTGACCATTTAGAGAATCCCTAAGTTCTATTATCGACGCCTGGTCGTGGCGGGGATCTCTAAGATGTTCTAATGAGTCGATTATTTTGACTGGAGACTATTATCTGAGCAGGTGCAGTTTCTGAGTGACTTTGGTTTTTGTCCTAGGTCGTGCCGTGAAAGGAGGCCGAAAGGGCATTTACTAGGTCATGGTGAGCTGTATTGTGCAATAGGATAGATAGGGCATACAGGAATTGTCCACCCACGTTGGGTAACTATATCTCAAGGCCACTCGAGGAGTTAATGACTACAAATGCGTGGCCACGCTCGGAAGTAATCTATGAGATATTTTTCCGGTCAGGTAGTCACACTCCCGATCGAGAAAACCACTCTCGATGTGTTCATGTGCAAGTGCGACCTGAAAGACACCTTACATTGAGTGGGAGATTAAAACGGACAAGAGAATTGGTAGCGCACACCTTGTGTTGGACAAGTGGGAGATTAATTGTATGAGATACAATTTGTTTAGTCCCTTGATTTATAGACTAAGAGGTTAGTTGATTATTTTTAGAGAGATTTCGAGTTGCGAACTCGAGGAGCGGCAGTTATTATTTAATTATGCGATAATTGAATAATAAGTTTTGGGAGACGAGTTTTAGTTAATTAACTGTTAATTTACTAAAATTGTACTAATTGATTAATGTGATTAATATTAGTACGTAAATAATATGTGTAGTAGTACACGTATATTTACGGAGTGAATTGGACGAATTAATTATGGAAGTATTTAAACATGATACGATGTTTAAAATAATAATTATACGGATTTGTGTGACAAATATAAGAACCAACATGGACCCGTAAATGGTCAAGTGGACCGTGTAAAATAAGTGTAGTGGATGATTACTCACATAATCATTTTACCTTATTTTGTATACTACCATAATTAATCTTATACAACATTTTGCATGTGATGTAAGATAAAAATATAAGATAAAATTCTCCACTACCACACTCCACCCACCCGCCACTTTCCCCCCTATATACTCCATCCATTGTTAACATTTTTACACTACCTTACTTCAACACTCTACATACTTGCATGTGAACTATTTTCCTCCATCTCTCTAAAAATAATAATCATCTCTACTAAGTTGTTAGTATACATAAATAATATTACTAAGATTAGTTAGTAATATTTCTAATAATAATCAAGGGTACAATATTAATAAGTTCTAGTTATATACTTGTTAATATTTTTGGGTTAGTTCTTGGGTGCAACAAGAAGGAGATCTTCTATTTTGAATATTTGCAAGGAGGATCTTCCATTGGTATAAGCTCAAGAACAAGCTAGTTAGGTGAACTAGTTTGTGCCCTTTTTACCACAAATTCAATGTAAGGAAATTGTTCTTTCCTTTTATGCTTTCATATTGGCAATTTAGCATGCATGTTACATAGATCACCTAAATGATAATTTATGAGATAAATTAATTTTATTAGAGAGTATAATAGGGATCTATGATCTTTCAGATATATCACGAAATTTATTATGCATGTTAAAGTTTTTGGTCCTAAAATGTTTTAGGATATTTTGGCTTAATTTATGGATTTTATTGTTCATTTTATATAATAATGGCATTAAAATGTGATTTTATTGTTTTCACATATATTATATACTGATGGCCTGTAAATTTTCATAATTTTATGAGTTGTTTTCCTCGAAATATGGATTTTTCATGTTAAATTCGAATTTAAATGAGAAAATAGGTTAATATGAGTTATATTTCGAATCTGGTCATAGAAATTTAGCATGTTGTCACATGTAATTTTACAAGATGTTTGTAAAATATTTGGCTATAATGAAGTGTTTATGCATGATTTATGAATTTTTGATGAAAAATCACATAAATAGTGACTTTAATTAGTAAAAATGCTAAAACATACTTCATGACTAAGAAAAAACGTCACATGTTGCATTTTATCATATATTTCAGATCTAAAAGTGAAAAGTTAAGAAAAATAATTTTTCTCATATTTTTATGATTATAATTGATAAACCCGATAAACCGCAACATTGTTTTTCTCGATAAATTTCGAAATTTTTAACCTAAGTTTTTGAACATTATGAGGGTCATGCTATTTTTCCAGAATGTTCATGAGTTTAAAATTTTGAATTTATTTGAAATTTTTATGATTTAATTTGAAGTTTATGACATAATATTGTATTTTTGAGTCCATTTATGAACAATATTAAGAAATATAAGTTAATTATTGTCAATATGTTAGTGGAGACTAATTTTTAGTCCTAAGTTGGTTAGGGTAATTAACTTGTACATAAATATGAATTTATGTAATTATTGTGATTATAAAAGGTTAAATCACGCAAATCCGTAAAAACCGATTAATATACGATATTGGCTCCTTAAAGGCGATTTAGCATAAAATTGGGCATGTTCATACATATTATAATGCTGCATTTTATTTATGATTGTCATATTTTAATTTTATGTAATTTTTGAATTATGTAATTTTTACTTAGTATGGCCTTAGTTTTAATTGGTATTACCCGAAATGTATGGGAATATCGATTCGGTTGTAATTTATTGTGATCTCCTATCACCATTTTATAATTTAATAGATTTATTTTATTTTTAATTACAAATGTATAATAGGAAATTATGTAATTTGTTATGTAATTTATTTATTCCGGAGTTCCTTGAAGACGGTGTCACTCGAGAAGGCGATCCATTAAAGAAAAGTGTTGCCTTAAAATGCATGCCAAGACCGAAGTTCAAGGGACCAAAGAAGTTGGTTTCCGAATTTGTAATAGTTTATTAGATTTACTATTTTAGGAAGGCCATACTAGGATTCTAATTTATGCTTTGCATTTTATTTATATGTTGCATGCATCGCTAAATCGCCATAACTAAAACATGCATTATCATTTTAATCGAGTTTATCGACCGTGTCAAATACAATTATCGTAGTTCACCACTTTATTTAACTTAAAACGTGATAGATAATAAATTGACATGACCTCTCGCTAAAAATAAACAATTGAGACATAGCCTTACCAAAAAGTAGAAACCATGAAAACCTATTTCGCGAGGGAGTGCACTCGGCCACCCCGGGGTAAAAACCTTGTTACGTAGGGGAAGTGGGTGATAAATGTCTATCCAACGAATTCATGTTGATGAGGGTTTAATCGGCTACCCCGTGCCCAAGTTAATGTGAATTTGGATCATGGACACATTTATTTGAAATTTGGATTGACCTCAACGGAAGTATTCGTGACCGTAGTCGCATGTGTTCCGGGCTATAGATAAATATTAGAGTAATTTTATCGACCAAGAGTTCTAAAAGTAGAATCGATTAAAGAGTTAATCCACCGAGTTATATTGATAAGGGTTTCATCGGCTACCCCGTGCCCAAGTTAATATGAATTTGGATCTTGGAATCATTTATCATAGTTGGGTAGAGGTCACTATATAAATGCTTTACTTGTTATTTACAAGTATTAATAAAACGATAGATGTTGAGTTTTCCACTATTCCGTTATCATATTGTTCTATTTCTTTACCGCAATTCATATACGATATCATTTCGATTTTGATTCAAATCTCCATTAAAACATCGTAACTAAAGACAAATATGAATTTTCTTCTAAAACCTCGAATTATCCATTGTAAGGATCTCTTGTGAAAAGTATAGATGGAAGTTATTTGTGATTAAAAGGGTTTTTGATTCTTGACTAACATATCTACTTACAATTGTTTCTCATATGCTTAATTGAGTTAAGTATATTGAAACGTTACATCATTTTGGTAACTAGATTTGTTTGAAATCAAAATTGACCAAAATACAGCAACCACTTCAATGAAAGTTTTAAGACTAAACGAATAAATTGAAGAGTAGTCTTCATAAATTTCAAATTTGCTTCTCTTAGCAAAGACTCATTGAAATAAGTGGGAGCATTCTCTTAAACCGTTAAGAAAAGGATAAGGTTTTAAAGAAGTAAAATTAGAATGCAATTGATACAAGGAAATGTTAAAAGTAAAGTTATTGAGAATAACGATACTAAACCTATCAATCCCGACCGATAAAGTTTCCATTGTCTTAATTGTTGGACGCTAGAAAGGAAACTACCCCAAATTATTGAAGTATCAACAAGTTAGTTGTGGGGACATCTAATGGGACCTTCTTCTTTAAATGTTTATTTGATTGACATAAATTTTGCTAGTACTACTTCGTCAATATTAGAAACCAGTGGAGGTTTTCATCATTGTATTTGATACATAGGATGATTAGAATATGACGACTAACAACAATGATGTTGAGAGATAGAGTCATTATGTACTCAATCTAGTTTTTGAGTTTAAAGTTGTACTTAATTGTGACTATTAAGTGCATAAACTCCAAATAAGAATATAAATTTGTTAAGATACAAAAGAGGTTTCACTTTTGTGACCCTATACACCATGATTTGATGTATGGTTAGCCCATTATCAAGGTGATTATATTCTAAACCAAACTAGAATGATATATCATGAAGATGATGCAAGACTCAAATTGGTAACCTAAGATTAAACCTTAGATTCTGGAATGATGAACGCAAAGAGTTATCGAGTACTCTCGAAACCATTAGATCTTATGGTATATGCGTATCTTGTATTCAAAGCAAGATGTATCGTGCCTTTTGGTTGAAAAGGAGATCGAGGTTGTCAATCATTGATCCAAAATAGGTTGATCATTTTCTTTTACCAACGATTTAAGTTGATGCTAATGTGTTTACTTAATAAGGTAAATAGAGAAATCCTTGAAGAAATTCAATGAGTTCAAAGAATCACGATTTAGTCGTGATGTGATTATCAAAGTGAAGACTTTGATATAAGCCAAAGGAAATGTGATATAGTATCACAAATTAATCTCTCTTAGCACGCATTATGGGATAATGTGTGGTTGGATAAAGAAATCAAACGCTATTCAATATGGTTTGGACTTCAATCAAGTTACTTTGAGTTACTTGATCCTCTTTGGGGTTTTATCATTTTGTCTAAATTATTTTTCCACTAAATTTAAAACGAATCATATGAGATATGAAATGGTAGGGTACCATGTTTGTAAGTTTTCAAAAGAAACAAATGCTCAATTTTCCTTACTATAATCATGAGTACAACGGGA
Organism: Silene latifolia; assembly: GCF_048544455.1. Taxonomy (NCBI): domain Eukaryota; kingdom Viridiplantae; phylum Streptophyta; class Magnoliopsida; order Caryophyllales; family Caryophyllaceae; genus Silene; species Silene latifolia. The sequence goes on from NC_133531.1 coordinate 81,944,894, forward strand.
TTGTGGCTCGTGAAGCTGTCTTTCTAAAATACAAGTTTATTTCTAGAAGACAGAGTGGGAGAAATTATTCAAGAGCCACAAAGAATGTTATGTCGCAAGAAACTAGTCTTTCCTGGCTACATGAGACGTTTTGTGTAAAACGTTGTTTCTTCAAAACCTAGGAGGTTAAATTCATCACTTGTTGAAGATGATGAATCCATGTTACTTTTAAGAAAGTAAAGAGCTTACAACTTACAAAGAAATTGTTTGATTCAAGTTACTTCTGGAAAGTAATGAACATATGACTTACATGAGAGTGTTTAAGTCACAACTAAATACAAGGCTTAGAGCCATGAAAATCCGAAATTAATTCCAAGTGAATTGTTAGATATCAAAGCTTGATTGGTGGCAAAGGGTTTTGCACTAGTTGAAATGCTTAAGTCTATTTGGATCTTTTAGGGATTGTGTTTCATTATGATGATATACATATAGCGAGTGAATCTAAAACCCACTTCTTCAATTAGAAGGAATGTATTCAATACTTGTCTTGAGTTTTGTAGATTCTTGCAATCCTAAGATAATGTGAAACTTAAGAGAGGGTCTTAAGTAGGACATCAATGAGTTGGAATCAATGTTTTGATCATGTTATAAAACTTTTCTCGATAAGTCGAGAAGTTGTGTTTATACACGGAGTTTAGTGGGAGTTACGGAAATTTTAATTAGTCTTATATGTGGATGACATATTGATCATTGGGAATGATTTATGACTAGGAGAAAAATAATACATCTTAATATCCGGATTTATGGAGATAAATCTACATGATTTTAATGTCAAATAAGGAGTCTTATGTTGATAAGGTTCATGACTAGTTCAATCGAATTGAACATATTTGATTGATTCTATTTGCTTCCGCTGCCGAATCAATTAAATAGGAAATGATGTATAACACTTCATATACTTTGAGTATGATGAATTGTTTCAATTTGAATTTAATTAATAGTTACCAGGTAAGCCATAAAGATTACCCTTAAGTGCTTGCAGAAGCATTAAGGATGTAATGCAAAGTGTTTTTGATGCAATTTTGTGCAAGGGTGTTACACAAATGACAATTGACAATTGAGATTGCGCATGGTTTCCGACAAAACCATAATCAAAATACATTAGAATGGTTAAGATACCATTGTGGCTATGTTATCTAAGAAATAGATTTTCTAGAATCGTTTTAGGCAATAAAGAACAATGAGAAATATTTACAACGGAAATTGAGTACACTTGAAATCATGAGATGTGCAAGAAGGATGAGTCCCGCACACTGTGAAAACAGTGGGAGCTATTCTAAGGCTAGAGGGCCTATGTCTTGATTGGATCTCGACACGTACTCAAAAAGTTTTGTAATGCAAATGTATACATTACAAAGGAAAACAAGTATGTAGTAAGGTTGAGTTAGGTACAAGAAGTTGATAAACCCTACTAACCAAAGCCTTTTCATAGGCTTAACATGATGAGTCATGTCATTTCAATTGGATTGAGATTAATAACTACATAAAAGATCAAATTAGATTAAAGAATATGATATAGTAATCAGGTATTGACTATTAATATGTGATAATCACATTTGTCGTTCGAGTTTTTAAGCTGAAAAACTCCTTTTATACTTTGTTACATCTAAACGGGTTGTATGACGATATTGAACCCCGTTAAAGGGAACCCGGATTAACATAGTATTCGCCCATAGTCACTTGTATGAAGTGACGTCTCGAAGTGACTAGAGTGTGATGCGATTGATGGCAAGTTCAGTGCCATACAGTCATGTGAGATGACTAGTCGATCACATAGGCAGACTGTTAGGAACACTTTGTCGGGCAGTGACCGCTTATAGAGTTCTGGCAAATTTATATAGCCTGGTCGTGGCGGGAGCTACTATAGTATTCTAATGAGTCGATTCTTTTGACTAAAGACTGTTCGCCTAAGATTGCACAGTTTCAGATTAACTTTGATTTATGTTACTACGACCTTCGTAAATGGGGTCAAATGGGCATATTTTGGGTTATGATGGTTGTGGCTAGTCGAAGGGAATAAGTGCGATAGGAATTGTCCACCCCTTGTCAGGGTTAAAACAATATCTCAGGGCCACTCGAGGAGTAATGAACTGGAAATGCGTGGCCACGCTCGGAAGGTTTCTATGGTAGAAAATTCCGGTCAATCAGTTATTCTCCAGATCGAGGAAACCACTCTCGATATGATCACTTGCAAGTACCCCGAAAGACACCTTGCATTGAGTGGGAGATAGTAATAGGACAAGAGAATTGGTGACGCACACTTGTCGAGGACAAGTGGGAGATTGTTGGAATATGTGTCCTCCGACAATAATGCGATCACAATTGTCGATCATATTGATCACATATTTAAATCTCATAACAAGAATACGAAAAAGATGATACATTAAATATATAGTCAACTGGTCCACACATATCGGTAATGATTGGCTGGCTAGAGTTTGACATTACTGTCGTGCGACGGTGGTGATCACTTGATCCCTTGAGGTCACACCTAAAGGACGATTCCCTTAAATGAAAAAGGTTAATTAATTGTATGTCGATACAGATTAATTAATTCCTTAAAATTGAACAAATTATCATCATAAGAGAGAAAATGACATCTTATTATAATGTGATTAAAGAAGATTTTATTTAGTAATTTAAGAAGTTATATTACTAAAATTAATAGGTGTTTGCGAAACACGCGAGATGAGAATGATAAGTTAGTTATAATTACAAGATGTTGTGAATTATACTAACTAGTAATTAAATGACCATTTTATGTGAAAGTAATTTTGAATTACTAGTCAATTTGTTAAATGTGATTTATTTAATTTGTAAATGATCTTTAATTTGTTAAATATGCATTTTAAATTAAAACATGACATAAGACATGTCACATGTCACATGACATACAATTGTACAATTGACAAAAATAAAATGGACTCCATATTACACATCAAAACCGAAATTGGTGGGCAAATTTTAGAAGTTTTATCTTATTCATTTGTTTATGACACTTGATAGTGACATGACTATGGACAAAGACTTACACAATTTGTCTTGTGAAGACAAAAAGGAAAAAGAAAAATGGTCTATAATCCTCATGTGCCAACCGGTTTTTGTACACATTTATGGAGACTTTTTCCTCAATAATTCATTCTCTTATGTTTTGTGAAAACCCAACAACCTTCTCTCTCTTGTTCTTCATAAAATCAAGTTTTATGAATCAAATTTGTACAAATAAAACACTAATAATACTAGTAGTAGTATATGAGTATTAGTAACCGATTTTAAGGTAAACCACATTACAAATATCTAGTACATGTTCGTTTTTGGGATTTTGGGATAGTCTTGGGTGCTACTTATTGGAGGGCTTCTATTTTGAAGTCATGAATGTTCATCCATTATTGGAAAGCTCAAGAACTAACAAGAAGGAGATCTTGTTGGTGCCCATAAGACCGAAATCTTATAGTAAGAACAATGATTTCTTCTCTACTTTTGTTCATGTTTGCATGCATAAGATCTAGAATTTATTTTATGACTAAATAAATTATTTCATATATGAATATGTAAATTAATGAGATTAATAATTTCTAACAGATGGAGCTAGTCTCGATGTGATGAGACCACCAAAGAGGCGAAGCTCGGGTCCCAAGAACATGGAGGGCCGTGCATTGGCTCGTTTCGGGTCAAACATGGGGTCTTGTCTAGATCGGAGGCCGTCGCCGTCTTAGATCCGTTGAGGATCCGTTTCGAGGAGGAAATCCATGCTAGGCGGGCCAACAAGAGGAACAAGGGGAAGATGTACCCCGAGGGAAAAGGCAAGGGTAGAATGGAAGAGTGAAGACCTCCATTACCCACTTTATTATTATGTTGTATTATTGTTGTGAGTTTTTATTATGTTGTACTAGCTATGTTTTGTGTGTTTTGTGCTAGTTTTATTATGTGAGATGTTTTAGTCGACACCTTAGCTTTGACAAGTTGTAGACTCGTCGAGCTTTATTTGTTGTTGAAATTGTAATCCCTCCCATTATTAATTAAATAAGAGGATTGCTTGTGTCAAAAATTGTGAAAGCTTGTTTCTTTCATCCATTTTGTAAAGGCAATTCAATTTGAATCGTCCTAAACGTTTGCACTTGGGAAAGTGGGATTTTTGTAGGAAGGGAGAAAGGCTACTTTTTTGTATTTTTGTGGGAAAGGGAATGGTTTTCCCTTTTCTCCTTTTTTGATGGGGATGTTTTTTGTATGTGGGTGATGTTTTTTTGATTATGGGGATGGTTGTATCCTTCTTGTGTAAGAAAGGACTGCCTACGTATTCACTCGAAGAGGTGAAATCAAACCATGATCGTAGTTCGAAATGTTTTGTAAACTTTGATTGAGTTTTGTAGTTGTATCCCTCATGTTTAAGAGGGGTTGCCTACGTATCCACCTGAAGAGGTAAAATCAAACCATGCTCGTAGTTCAGGGGTTTTGTTCTTTTTAGTGCAAATGGATGTTGCCTTTGACAGATCAAAGGACATTCGAAACGGGCAAGGTGCTGCAACTTAGACTCGATAAAACATGCAATTTCAAATCAGAACGCGTTTGAGGAACTTGACTTGAAAAGGGTTAAGGTGGACGCTAGTTGTAAAACTAGGCTTGGATCGTTGGTTGTTACGGTTCAAGGTAGTATTTCATGAGTTGGTCTAGGTTGGTCGGGTTTGTAAACTCCTCCCATCTAGGTCACTCAGTCTCACTGCGCCCCCTGAAAGTATTTTCTTTACCAGGTATGGCCCGACCCAGTTGGGTTTGAATTTTCCCCTCAGATCGACGGGTAACGATGCTGGAACTGACTTGAGGACCAAATCGCCCTCCTGGATGTTCCTGGGTTTGAACCTCTTGTTGAATGCCCGTTGTATACGTTGTTGGTATAGCTGGACGTTGTGCAAGGCGTTGAGCCGCCGTTCGTCTAGAAGAGTGAGTTGCTCGTACCTTCGACGGGTCCATTCCGCCTCAGGGACTTGACTCTCTAATAGGATGCGTAGAGATGGGACCTGTAACTCAACCGGTTGAAATACCTCCATACCGTATTCTAGGTAGAAATGTGTAGCACCTGTCGGTGTTCGAATGGAGGTTCGGTATCCCCAGAGTGCGAATGGGAGTTTGCTCGGCCAATCGCGGTAGTTGTCTTGCATTTTCTTGATAATGGTGATGAGAGTTTTGTTAGCTGCCTCCACCTCTCTGTTGGTTTGGGGACGGTAGGGGGATGATCGATGTCGTTTGATTTTGTATTTGTCCAGCAAGGTACGTGTTTCCGCCTGGAAGTGAGAGCCTTGATCGCTGATGATTTCATGGGGTACCCCATATCGGTAGATGATGTTGTTCTGGATGAACTTGGACACTTGTTTGGCGGTCAAGACTGCATATGACTGTGCTTCCACCCATTTGGTGAAGTAGTCGATGGCGACGAGGACGAAGCAATGCCCCTTGATGCCCACCGGGTTGACTTTCCCGATGATGTCGATGCCCCAGGTTGAGAAAGGCCAGGGTGACATCATGGTGTATAAAAGGGATGGTGGTATGTGTTGTATGTTGGCAAAGATTTGGCAATTGTGGTAATGTTCGACGTAGTTACGGCAATCAGCTTCCATGGTGGTCCAGTAGTAACCTAGCCGCATGATTTTTCGGGTAAGCATCATCACGCTCATGTGAGGGCCACATTCTCCGTCGTGGACCTCTCCGTTGACTTTTTTGGCTTTGTGATGGTCTATGCAAAGGAGGAGAATTCCTTAGGGTGTTCTTTTATATAGTTGATTTTGGTTTATCACGAATTGTGATGCTAGTAAACGGACGGCTCTTTATCCTCTTGGGTCAGAGTTGGGAGGGAATTCATTTTTGGTTTTGTAGTTGAGGATGGCTTGGTACCAAGGTTCATCATAGCTTCCCTCGTAGTTGTTGATGTCACAAATGTGAGCTGGCTCGCTCCTTCTCTCGACACACAGGGGCATCGATGTCATGTCGTCAGGTATGTTGACGAGTGCGGCAAGTGTCGCTAAGGCATCATCAAATTGATTTTCCACTCGTGGCAAGTGGAAGTAGTCGACTTGGTCGAAGAACACGGCCTCTTGATTGATTTTTGCTCGGTAGGGAGCTAAGCTGTCACTTCGGATTTTCCATGATCCGGACACCTGATTGATGATGAGCGAGGAATTGCCGTGGACCCTCAGTCTTTTGATTCCAAGTGTGATGGCTGCTTGCAGGCCGATGAGGCACGCTTCATATTCAGCATCATTGTTGGTGACGGCGAAGTCCAGTTTGACCGAGATCGGAACATGTTCTCCCTCCGGTGATATTAGGAGGATTCCTACCCCGAAGCCTCTCAGATTGGATACACCGTCGAAGTATAGGTCCCATGCGTCGGAATCGGCACAAAGGATGTCTTCGTCAGGAAGTGACCATGTGTCGGTCGTTGGATCCTCGTTGACGGGATTTGCTGCCAGGAAATAGGCAACTGCTCTTCCCTTGATAACCTTGAGGGGTAAAAATTTGAGATCGAACTCGGACAGCATGAGTGTCCACCTAGACAGCCTTACGTTTAGTACGGGGTTTTCGAAGATATATTTGACCGGGTCCATCTTGGAGTAGATGTGGACGTGTAGCTGAGCATGTAATGCCGCAGCTTCTTTGTTGACCATACTAGGGCAAGGCATGTCTTTTCCAACTCGGTGTACCTTGTCTCATAATCGATGAACTTTTTGCTGATTTAGTAGATGGCTCGTTCTTCGCCGTCGACTGTTTGTGCTAGCATAGCTCCCATGGCTGTGTCGGTGATAGTCAAGTATAGGGATAAAGGAGTCTCTGGTTGAGGTGGCATGAGAACATGAGGTTTGGATAGGATTTCCTTTATCCTGTCGAAGGCATTTTGACAATCGTCGTCCTAATCGGTGTGATCGGAGGCGCGGAGTTTCTTGAATATTGGTTCACAAATCATGGTGAGCTTGGCAATGAAGTGGCTGATGTATTGGACCTGACCGAGAAATCCCCGAATCTCCTTCTCATTCGTAGGGCGAGGCATTTGCTGAAGGGCTTTGATTTTGGTTGGATCAATCTCAATGCCTCTTTTGTTGACGACATGTCCTAAGAGTTTTCCGGAGGTGACCCCGAATGCACACTTATGAGGATTTAGATTCCTGTTATATTTCCGCAGACGAGCGAAAAATTTTCGAAGGCCGTTGATGTGGCCGTCTCGTTCTCTCGATTTGACGATCATGTCATCGACATATACCTCTACCTCCTTGTGCATCATATCATATAGGAGAGTGGTAGCGATTCTTTGATAGGTAGCCCCGACGTTGATGAGGCCGAAGGGCATGACCGTGTAGCAATATGTACCCCACTGTGTAGTGAATGCAGTCTTGTGCATGTCTTCCTCAGCCATTTTAATCTGGTTGTACCCAGCATACCCGTCCATGAATGATAGGAGAGCATGTTCGGCAGTGTTGTCTACCAGAATGTCCACATGTGGCAAAGGGAAGTCGTCCTTTGGACTCGCCTTGTTCAGATCCCTGAAGTCGACGCAAACCCGAATTCTCCCGTCTTTCTTCGGTACAGGCACACTGTTGGCCACCCAGTCAGAGTATTCAGACACTTTGATGAAACCAGCCTTGAATTGTTTGTCTACTTCTTCCTTGATTTTCATGGCCCATTCAGGACGCATCTGGCGTAGCTTCTGCTTCATGGGTTTAGCTCCGGGCTTAATGGGTATCCGGTGCTCTGCAATTTCCCTGTCAATCCCAGGCATATCTCTGTAGGACCAGGCGAATACGTCCTTGTATTCGTGGAGGAGGTCAATGAACTGTTGTCTTTCCGAGGGGTCTAGGGTTGTCCCTATCCTAAGTTCTTGAGGTGTGTTGTCGGTTCCTACGTTAATAGGTTTGGTCTCCTCAATGATGGGGGTTTTGGTTTCTCATTTGTCAAGTTCTTTGGCTAGGTGAGGTGGGTAGTCACTCAAGTCAAATTCCTCATAGTCATTCAGAATTGAATTGCAGTTAAATTGAGACGAGTCATAAGAAAACTTAGCGTTCATTAAGTTGACACGAGCGAAAAGCTCAGAGAGGATAGACATCTCGTGGTCGGTCAGAGGCGACACAACATAGGAGGTGGCCCCTGGAACAGGCTCCGGGTTGTCACCTTTCATGGGAGTGGGGGTGACCCTAGTAGACTCAGCCTCTGAATCAGCCACGACCTTGTGATAAAATAGTGCGAAGGGGACCTTGACTGGGACATTAGGAGTGTTAGAAGCTATGACAGACTCTGATTCCGACTCAGACTCAGATTCAGATTCTTCTCCACTTCCCTCTTTGAACATAGGGCCTTCTCCAGTTGTGATCTTGAGAATGCGGCCTCGGCGATCGGTCCACTTGACGGTCTTCCTCCAGCCTTGTGTAGCTTTCTCCGGGTCAGTGTCGGAGATCAAGGCGGTTGGGTCAAATTGGTTGTCCTTCAGGGCGATGTTGATAATGTCCTCATAGTCGAGGTGCTTGATGTTATCTTCTCCAAAGAGGAGAGTGACAGCTTGTCCATCGAGGCATGACGACGGCTTAGACTCGGTTGATGCAGCTTCGTTGTTGTTGGGGATGAAGTAGCAGTCCTGGAAGACCTCCACACTCGGGTATCTGGCCTTGGCCACAGAGTCATAGATCGGCTCCGGAAAGCCACGGTAGAGCTCTGATTCTCCCTCGGGGACAAAGTATCCGTTTAGGGTCAGATGATAGGGACAGAGGATAACTCCGTGCTTCTTGAGTTTTCGAACTAGGAGGTTCATCTCCTGGATATCATCATCGGTAGGCTCATATCCCAAGTCGAAGGGAATGTTGGGGACCTTAGCCTGTTTCAAGGGAGGTAAGGTGCTCTTCAGTGGATTGAGGGGTAAACCCGTGAAGTAACACTGGCGCATCATGATGCGGTTGACTCTGAGGTTGGCAAACGGGTCACAAACAAAGGGTGTTGATTCATCAGTTATGGCATTCACATCTTGGAATCCCCACATTTCTTTGTTGTTGGAGTAAGTGTCCCCGACAATAATGCGATCACAATTGTCGATTATATTGATCACATATTTAAATCTCATAACAAGAATACGAAAGGGATGATACATTACATATATAGTCAACTGGTCCACACATATCGGTAATGATTGGCTGGCTAGAGTTTGACATTACTATCGTGCGACGGTGGTAATCAGTTGATCCCTTGAGGTCACACCTAAAGGACGATTTCCTTAATTGAAAAAGGTTAATTAATTGTATGTCGATACAGATTAATTAATTCCTTAAAATTGAACAAATTTTTATCATAAGAGAGAAAATGACATCTTATTATAATGTGATTAAATAAGATTTTATTTAGTAATTTAAGAAGTTATATTACTAAAATTAATCGGTGTTTGCGAAACATGCGGGATGAGAATGATAAGTTAGTTATAATTACAAGATGTTGTGAATTATACTAACTAGTATTTAAATGACCATTTTATGTGAAAGTAATTTTGAATTACTAGTCAATTTGTAAAATGTGATTTATTTAATTTGTAAATGATATTTAATTTGTTAAATATGCATTTTAAATTAAAACATGACATAAGGCATGTCACATGTCACATGACATACAATTGTACAATTGACAAAAATGAAATGGACTCCACATTACACATGATAACCGAAAATTGGTGGGCAATTTTAGAAGTTTTGTCTTATTCATTTGTCTTATTAATTTTTTATGACATTTGATAGTGACTTGACTATGACAAAGCCTTACACTAATTAGTCTTGTGAAGAGAAAAAGGAAAAAGGAAAAGGTCCTAAAACCCCCCCTACCCACCGGTTTTAGCTAGTAACAATTGAGAGATTTTTCTCAATTTTATTCAGTCTCTCATGTTTTATGAAAAACACAACACTCTTTCTCTTGTTCTTCATAAAATTTATTTTTATGAATCAAATTTGCACAAATCAATCACTAATAATACTAGTAGTAGTATATGAGTATTAGTAATCGATTTTAAGGTAAACCACATTACAAATATCTAGTACATATTATTTTATGGGATTTTGGGATAGTCTTGGGTGCTACTTATTGGAGGGCTTCTATTTGAAGTCATGGATGATCATCCTAATGTATTTTTAGCTCAAGAACAAATGAAGGTAGGAGACCTTCATTTGTGCCCATTTGGCCGAATTTTTGATGGTGAGAAAACGATTTTCTCATCTCTTGTTATTTAGTTTGCATGCATAACATCAACAATTTATTTTATGACTAAATAAATTAATTCATATATGAATATGTATAGTAATGAGATTAATGAATTCTAACAAGCGGTATCATGAGCCTTAGGTTGTTTGCATGCAAATCGATTTATAGTTTTTCCGAGTTATATGATTAACATACAGAACAAATTAATTTGGATTTATGAAGATAAACCTAAAAATAACTTTGCATGTTAAAATTTTCTGGTCCTAAGTGATTTTTAGGACATTTTGGTTTATATATGGATTTTATTGTTCATTTTATATAATATTGGCATTAAAATGTGATTTTTATGATAAAAATGTCATTTTTGGACGAAAAAAAGCTAAACTTCGAATTTTTCAGTGTTCTTTGGATATGTTTTTACATATATTATCTACTGATGGCCTGTAAATGTTCATGATAAAATGAGTTGTTTTGCTCGAAATATGGATTTTTTAAGTTAAAATCGTATTTAAATGGGTAAATTGGTTAATATGAGTTATATTTCGAATCTAGTCATAGAAATTTAATATGTTGTCACATGCAATTTTACAAGATGTGTGTAAAATATTTGGCTATAATGAAGTCTTTATGCATGATTTATGAATTTTTGATGAAAAATCACATAAATAGTGACTATAATTAGTAATAATGCTAAAACATACTTCATGACTAAGAAAAAACATCACATGTTGCATTTTATCATATATTTCAGATCTAAAAGTGAAAAGTTGATGAGTATAATTTTTCTCATATTTTTATGGTCATAATTGTTAAAACCAATAAACCGCAACATTGTTTTTCTCGATAAATTTTTGAAATTTTTAACCTAAGTTTTGAACATTATGAGTGTCATGGTATTTTTCCAGAATGTTCATGAGTTTAAATTTCAAATTTCGAATTTATTTGAAATTGTTATCATTTAATTTGAAGTTTATAGCATATTTTTGTATTTTTGGGTCCATTTATGAACAATATTAAGAAATCAAGTTTAGTTATTGTCAAAATGTTCGTGGAGACTAAGTTTTGAGTCCTAACATGGTTAGGGTAATTAACTTGTACATAAATATGAATTTATGTAATTATGGTGATTTTAACAAGTTATAATCACGCAAATCCATGAAAACCGATAAATATACGATATTGGCTCTTAAAAGGCGATTTAGCATAATATCTAGCATGTTCATACGTATTATAATGCTGGATTTTATTTATGATTGTCATATATTAATTTTATGTAATTTTACTTAGTATGGCCTTAGTTTTAATTGATATTACCCGAAATGTATGAGAATATCGATTCGGTTGTAATTATTGTGATCTCGTATCACCGTTTTGTAATTTAATAGATTTATTTTTATTTTTAATTAAAAATGTATAATAAGATATTATGTAATTCAGTTTGTAATTTAATTATTCCGGAGTTCCTTGAAGACGGTGCCATTCGAGAAGGCGATCCATCAATGAAAGTGTTGCCTTAAAATGCGTGCTAAGACCGAAGTTCAAGGGACCAAAGGAGTTAATTTCCGAATTTGTAATAGTTTATTAGATTTACTATTCTAGGAAGGCCATACTAGGATTTAATTTATGCTTTGCATTTTATTTATATGTTGCATGCATCGCTAAATCGCCATAACTAAAACATGCATTATCATTCTATCGAGTTTATCGACCGTGTCAATCACAATTATCGTAGTCCACCGCTTTAGTGCACTTAAAACGTGATTGTTAATAAATTGACATGACCTCTCGCTAAAATAAACAATTGAGACTTAGCCTTACCAAAAAGTAGAAACCATGAAAACCTATTTCGTGAGGGAGTGCACTCGGCCACACCGAGGTACAAACCTTGTTAAGTAGGGGAAGTGGGTGATAAATGTCTATCCACCGAATTCATGTTGATGAGGGATTTATCGGCTACACCGTGCCCAAGTTAATGTAGGTTTGGATCATGGACACATTTATTCGAAATTTGGATTGAGCTCAACGGAAGTATTCGTGACCGTAGTCGCATGTGTTCCGGGCTAAAGATAAATATTAATGTAATTTTATCGACCAAGAGTTCTAAAAGTAGAATCGATTAAAGAGTTAATCCCCCGAGTTATATTGATAAGGGATTTATCGGCCACACCGTGCCCAAGTTAATATGAATTTGGATCTTGGAATCATTTATCATAGTTGGGTAGAGGTAACTATGTAAATGCTTTACTTGTTATTTACAAGTATTAATAAAACGATAAATGATAAGTTTTTCATTATTCCGTTATCATATTGTTCTATTTCTTTACCACAATTCATATACGATATCATTTCGATTTTTGATTCAAATCTCCATTAAAACATCGTAACTAAAGACAAATATGAATTTGCTTCTAAAACCTCATATGAACCATTGCTAAGAATCTCTTATAAAGAGTATAGATAAAAGTTATTCGTGATCAAAAGGGTTTTTGATTCTTGACTAACATATCTACTTACAATGAATTGTTTCTCATATGCTTAATTGAGTTAATTACTTTGAAACGTTACATCATTTTGGTAACTAGATTTGTTTGAAATCAAAATTGACCAAAATACCGCAACCACTTCAATGAAAATTTTAAGATTAAATAAACGAATGAAGAGTAGTCTTCATGAATTTCAATTTTGCTTCTCTTAGCAAAGACTCATTGAAATAAGTGGGAGCATTCTCTTAAACCGTTAAGAAAAGGAAACTACCCCAAATTATTGAAGAATCAACAAGTTAGTTGTGGGACATCTAATGGGACCTTCTTCTATAAATGTTTATTTGATTGACATAAATTTTGCTAGTACTACTTCGTCAATATTAGAAACCGGTGGTGGTTTTCATCATTATATTTGATACATAGGATGGTTAGAATATGACAACTAGCAACAATGATGTTGAAAGATAGAGTCATTGTGTACTCAATCTAGTGTTGGGTTTAGAGTTGTACTTAATTGTGACTATTAAGTGCACAAACTCTAAATAAGAATATAAACTTGTTAAGATACAAAAGAGGTTTCACTTTTGTGACCCTATACACCATGATTTGATGTATGGCTAGCCCATTATCAAGGTGATTATATTCTAAACCAAACTAGAATGATATATCATGTAGATGATGCAAGACTCAAATTGGTAACCCAAGATTAAACCTTAAATTCTGGAATGATGAATGCAAAGAGTTATCGAGTACTCTTGAAACCATTAGATTGTTAATCTTATGGTATTTGCGTATCTTGTATTCAAAGCAAGAGGTCTCGTGCTTTTGGTTGAAAAGGAGATCGAGAATGTAAATCATTGATACAGACTAGGTTGATCATTTACTTTTACCAACGATTTAAGTTGACACTAATGTGTTCACTTAATAAGGTAAATAGAGAAATCTTTGAAGAAGTTCAAAGAGTTCAAGGAATCACGATTTAGTCGTGATGGATTATCAAAGTAAAGACTTTGATATAAGCCAAATGAAATATGAAATAGTATCACAAGTTAATCTCTCTTAGCACGCATTATGGGATAATGTGTGGTTGGATAAGAAATCAAACGCTAGTCGATATGGTTTGAACTTCAATCAAGTTACTTTGAGTTACTTGATTCTTTTGGGGACTTTGTCATTTTGTCTAAATTAGTTTTCCACTAAATCTAAAACAACTCATATAAGATATGAAATGGTAAGGTACTATGTTTGTAAGTTTTTCAAAAGAAACAAATGCTCATTTTTCCTTATTATAATCACGAGTACAACGGTTTTGTGGCTCGTGAAGCTGTCTTTCTAGAATACAAGTTTATTTCTAGAAGACAGAGTGGGAGAAATTATTCAAGAGCCACAAAGAATGCTATGTCGCAAGAAACTGGTCTTTCTTGGCTACATAAGACGTTTTGTGTAAAACGTTGTTTCTTCAAAACCTAGGAGGTTAAAGTCATCACTTGTTGAAGATGATGAATTAGTGTTACTTTTAGAAAGTAAATAGCTTGTAACTTAAAAATATATTATTTGATTCAAGTTGATTACTTCTGGAAAGTAATGAACATATGACTTACATGAGAATGTTTAAGTCACAACTCAATACAAGGCTTAGAGCCATAATAAAACGAAATAAAAGGCTTGATTAGTGACAAAGGGTTTTGCACTAATAAAGAGAGATTTCAAAGCTTGATTGGTAGCAAAGGGTTTTGCACTAGTTGAAATGCTTAAGTCTATTTGGTTCTTCTTAGGGATTGTGTTTCATTATAATGATATACATATAGCAAGTGAATCTAAAACCCACTTCTTCAATTAGAAGGAATGTATTCAATACATGTCTTGAGTTTTGTAGATTCTTGCAATCCTGAGATAATGTGAAACTTAAGAGAGGGTCTTAAGTAGGACATCAATGAGTTGGAATCAATGTTTTGATCATGTTATAAAACTTTTCTCGATAAGTCGAGAAGTTGTGTTTATACATGGAGTTTAGTGGGAGTTACGGAAATTTTAATTAGTCTTATATGTGGATGACATATTGATCATTGCGAATGATTTAAGACTTTGGAGAAATATAGTACATTTTTAATATCCGGATTTATGGAGATAAATCTACATGATATTAATGTCAAATAAGGAGTCTTATGTTGATAAGATTCATGACTAGTTCAATCAAGTTGAACATATTTGATTGATTCCATTTGCTTCCGCTGCCGAATCAATTAAATAGGAAATGATGTATAACACTTCTTATACTTTGAGTATGATGAATTGTTTCAAATCGAATTTAAGTAATATTTACCATGCAAGCCATAAAGATTACCCTTAAGTGCTTGCAGAAGCATTAAAGATGTAAAGCAAAGTGTTTTTGATGCAATTTTGTGTAAGGGTGTTACACAAATGACAATTGACAATTGAGATTGCGCATGGTTTCCGACAAAACCATAATCAAAACACATCAGGATGGTTAAGATACCATTGTGGCTATGTTATTTAAGAAATAGATTTTCTAGAATCGTTCTAGGCAATAAAGGACAATGAGAAATATTTACAACGGAAATTGAGTACACTTGCAATCATGGGATGTGCAAGAGGGATGAGTCCCGCACACCGTGAAAACAGTGGGAGCTATTCTAAGGCTAGAAGGCCTATGTCTTGATTGGATCTCGACACGTACTCAGAAAGTTTTGTAATTCAAATGTATACATTACAAAGGAAAACGAGTATGTAGTAAGGTTGAGTAAGGTATAAGAAGTTGATAAAACCTAATAACCAAAGCCTTCTCATAGGCTTAACATGATGGGTCATGTCATTTCAATTGAATTGAGATGAACAACTACATTCAAGATCAAACTGGATTATAGAATATGAAGTAGTAATCAAGTATTGACTATTCATATGTGATAATCACATTTGTCGTTCGAGTTTTTATATCTGAAAACTCCTTTTATAATTTGTTACATCCAAACGGGTTGTAGAGACAATATTGAACCCCGTTAAAGTGAACCCGGATTAACATAGTATTTGCCCATAGTCACTTGTATGAGGTGACGTCTCGAAGTGACTAGAGTGTGATGCGATTGATGGCAAGTTCAAGTGCCATAGAGTCATATGAGATGACTAGTCGATCACATAGGTAGACTGTTAGGAACACTCTGTCGGGCAGTGACCGCTTATAGAGTTCTGGCAAATTTATAAAGCCTAGTCGTGGCGAGAGCAACTATAGTATTCAAATGAGTCGATTCTTTTGACTAAAGACTGTTCGCCTAAGGTGGCACAGTTTCAGATTAACTTTGATTTATGTTACTACGACCTTCGTAAATGGGTTCAAATGGGCATATTTTGGGTTATGATGGTTGTGGCTAGTCGAAGGGAATAGTGCGATAGGAATTGTCCACCCCCTTGTCAGGGTTATAACAATATCTCAGGGCCACTCGAGGAGTAGTGAACTGGAAATGCGTGGCCACGCTCGGAAGGTATCTATGGTAGATAATTCCGGTCAAATCAGTTATTCTCCAGATCAGGGAAACCTCTCTCGATATGATCACTTGCAAGTACGACCCGAAAGACACTTTGCATTGAGTGGGAGATAGTAATAGGACAAGAGAATTGGTGACTCACACTTGTCGAGGACAAGTGGGAGATTGTTAGAGTGTCCCCGACAATAATGCGATCACAATTGTCGATCATGATGATCACATGTTTAAATCTCATTTTAAGAATACGTAAGGGATGATTCAATTATATATAGTCAACTGACCAACATTAATCGGTAACAATTGGCTTGCTAGAGTTTGACGTTACTGTCGTGGGACGGTGGTGGTTAGTTGATCCCTTAAGGTCACACCTAAAGGATGATGCCCTTATCTGTAAAGTTGATTAATTGTATGACGATACAAGTTGATCAATTCCTTAAAATTGAACAATTCAATTGTGAGAGAGAATATTATTTCTTATTGTAATGAGATTAAATAAGATTTATTTTAGTAATAAAAATGCTTTATTACTAAAATTGTTTATTGTTTGAGAATCAATAAAGATGAGAATGAATGGTTAATTATAATTACAAGATGTTGTGAATTATAATTGAATGACCCATTTTATTTATGTGATCAAGTATCACTAGTGAATTTGTTATATGTAATTTAATTAATTTATTAAATGATATTTATGTGATAAATATGCATCAAATTAATTAATAACATGTATTATACTACATGTGACATATTGCGTGACAAATGATAAATTGACAAAATAAAATGGTAGTCCATTTTATAGAAGTGGACCGAAATGGAGGGAGTTATAATGCATTATGGTTGATTTATTTTATGTGATAAAATAGAGCTTATCATACCTATAGCATGATAGCCTTACACACCTATTTCTTGTGTAGACCAAAAAGCATAAAGTAAGATGCCATCCTTGGCATTTGTGGCTCTCCAACCGTGCTCCCTCCTTCATTTTTAGAGAGAATTAGTTCTCTTATTTCATTCTTACACATCACATAAAAAGGTTTATGCATTATTCTCTCTTCTCTCTTTAATCTTCATCTAAAATATGAGAAGATTCAATCAAATTGTTCAAATCAAATTACTAATATTATTAATGTAATATATGAGTATTAGTAATCAATTTTAAGGTAAACTACTAAACTAATATCTAGCTAATATTATTTAGTGGGGATAAGGGATAATCTTGGGTGCAATCAAGAGGAGTGGCTTCTATACTTGAAGTCTTTGGAGGATCATCCTAACATATGAAAGCTCAAGAACAAGTGAGGTAGGAGACTTCTCTTATGCCCTAAATGGCCGAAAATAGATGGTGAGAAATTGTTTTTTTCTCATCTTCTTTTATTAAGTTTACATACATAAGATCCTTAAGTTTTTATGACTAAAACTTTAAACTAAAATATGTGATATTTAAAATAAGATTTCCATCACAAATATCCCCGTCCGAGGCATCCTTCTCCAAGGCATTCACCTCGTCATCAATTGGCAGGATGAGGTGAGAGAAGTCCAGAGTTGGTTCATCTTTGTAGATAGCGTGGATTCCGAGAGGTTTTGTTTCGTTGTTTGGCTTAGTTGGTGGGGGTAAAGGCAAATCCCCTTTCTCAATCATGTCTTGGATGATGTATTTCAGTTTGAAGCAGGTTTCTGTATCATGCCATTTCCCTTGATGGTACTGACAGTAGGCATTGGGGTTCCAGAAGCGGGATTTCTTAGCATTGGTCGGATCCGGGGTGGGTCCGATTGGTTGTAACTTTCCCTGGTCCATGAGCCTCTTCAGGGAACTTGCATAAGTTGACCCTATATTAGTGAACACTCTCTGGGGGCGCTCAGCTCTCTTAGCAGATGGTTTAACGAGGTTGACCTCATCAATCTTGTTCGTTTGGCCGTAAGGGCGAGACCCGGTTGAGGTGGATCCTTGGTAGCCTCTGCCAGTGGTCTTGGCCAAGACACCCTTTCGGAGGTCATCTTCAATGCGTGTCCCCATAATTTGCAGATCCTGGAAGGTCTTAATATTTTGATACCTCAGTAAGTTAGCCTACACTGGGCGGAGATTGTTGACGAAATTTTCCACTAAAGTTGATTCACTCGGCTTGCTGACCAGCTGAGTACTTACCCTCCTCCAACGGGTTAAGAACTCGGTGAATCCCTCCTTGTCGTTTTGGGTTAGGACCTCAAGGGTACGGGTATTGGCTTGGATTTCAACATTATCTGCGTATTGTTTGGCGAATTCAACTGGACTTCATCCCAAGTAGTAAGGTTCTTCGGATCAAGGGAGTAGTACCACTTACGAGGGATCGGTTCCAAAGAGGACGGAAAGATCCGGGTGAAGAGCTCCTGTTTGACCCCTTTAATGGCCATGTAGTCTTTGAAGGCACGTATATGATTGAGTGGGTCCTCCACTCCTTTGAACTTAACATCAGTTAGGGTAAAGTTGTCAGGTAATTGATCCCCAACAGGTTCGAACCTTCGGTTGTTCTCAAGATGGATATAGTTACCCCGGACTAGGAGCTGTTCTTCCCAGAGCTTGAGCCTTTTCTCAGTTTCAGTCAGAGGTGGAGTATTATGTTCTCCAGATTCTTTGTTTTCCAGGGTGTCGATACGGGTCTCAACACGATCCAGAGTGACCTTAGGAGCGGTGAGCAGGCTAGCTAGCTGAGCAGTCGTGACATCTCTATTGTTATCATTGTTGTTGTTGTTGACAGACGAAGTTGAAGACGGGGCCATGGCTCTGAGGCAGAAAAACGGCTCACATTATAACTTAATTCGACATGGTTCAAAGACTGAACGCAGACAACACAAAGGAAGAGACAAAGGTTAGACTGAACAAGACGATGGTGACCGTGTATGGTACCTCGGTGCTGACTCGATTTATGACGTGATGGTGTTGACCGAACTTTTGACACGTGTCCAATGTAGTAGCGTGACGCCATTGGACGAGTCCCGTGGTGAGACGACTCATAAGTAAAGACCCATAAGTACGTTTGCTTCGACTCGATAGACACGAGGCGGAATTGGAATGGTGGACTGAATTTTTCAAAAATAGAAATTTCCAAAAAGATTCATTTTTCGTTTTATGAACGACTTCCGAAGATAGAGATCCCCGCAAGTCGGTCAGTTGAAAGGGTTGTCTTAAGTTTATTTGCAAAAGATGGTTTGGGTTTGAATCGGCTCAGAACACAATGTATGATGGTTTTTGAAATTCAAAATTGTATGTTTTGAAAATCGAGTTTGAAATGTTTGAAGAGGTCTCGGGGACGGTGCATGGTCCTTGGGATCTCGAAAGTGTCTCGAGAAAAGGGTGTGTGCTTTTGTCGGGTTTTGAAAGAGCCATTGTCGGCGCGAAACGGGTTAAAATCCGTGTCTAGACGCGGCGATTATAACGGCGTAAAAGGGTGATTTGAAATGGTTGTAAAAAACCAAGTTTGAAAATCATCATTACGATGGCCTAGAAAGGCGTGTTGAAATGATTATAAAAACCGGGTTTGAAAATTATCATCACGATGGCCTAGAAAGGCGTGTTGAAATGGTTATAAAAACCGGGTTTGAAAATCGTCATTACGACGGCCTAGAAAGGCGTGTTGAAATGGTTATAAAAAACCGGGTTTAAAAATCGTCATTACGACGGCCTAGAAAGGCGTGTTGAAATGGTTATAAAAACCGGGTTTGAAAATTGTCATTACGACGGCCTAGAAAGGCGTGTTGAAATGGTTATAGAAACCGGGTTTGAAAATTGTCATTACGACGGCCTAGAAAGGCGTGCAACGGTCGGCAAAAGACCGAGGTTTGAAATGGCTATTATAATGGCGCAAAAGGTGATTTGAAAGTTTGAAAATGACACGGAAGGACTTATGATCAAGTAGCACATAAGCACTCACAGTTCATTATATTATGCATTATGCTGACACGGGTTTTGGCTTAGAAGGGTGGGTTATACACCAAGCAATCAAACCCCGATTCGCGAGAGGGATACCAATCCAAACAAAATTGGTAAGGAGGGTGCCCTAGCCTCGTGCTCGAAAGTGATGAAAGCTCTTTGACGAAACAGAAATGTGTGACGTCAATGGTATGCTTGACTCAATCGGGATTCGAAACGCGGGGATGAGAAAACTCACGCCGACGAGACGAGCCAATTGGTCGATAAAGGTTAGGTTGTGGGCCTGGACAAGGAACCCGACTGTGACCGTAATATCAATTAATGCATTCCAACCAAGACCTCGTTCGAGTCTCACCATCTAGGGATCACAAAGACGTAAGTGTCTTAGTTCTCCCCAGCGGAATCGGCAATCTGTGGACATGGCCCACCTGCAAGCCCAGCCGATCTGTGGACATGGCCCACATACAGCGGCGTAAAAATGCTTTCTACTGGATCATTTTATATCGGTCGGTTTCGTCTCGGTAAGGGTCTCGAAATGATTAGAGATGTTCGGAGTCGCCACCAAGCATTTATGGGATGCTTGGAACCTGCTCGAATCCACTTTATACCTCGGTCAAACGAAGCACAAAGCAGTGTTTGACATAGGTACTAAAGATAAGGAATCGTCCCTCTTTAGCATCCTATCTCTAGAATGACTCTCGTACGCCCTGGATAAGGTCGTCTACTATCCAAAGTTTTTGAGTAAGAGGTGAAGGTACGTATGGGGAAGCCCTTTAATCAGACACCCAATCCCACCTGCGGTAGCGGCCTCTACTGATCGATCTTGGTTGGTTGAATGCAAAAGTTGATAAAATGGTTTAAATGCATTAATGTGCATCCAGTAATTTAAACCTAACATGTGAGAGCTTTCTAAGTCGGTTGATTTAATCCAAGTATCAAGTATAAGATGTCGGGTTGGATTAATGGTTGATTTGCATGCAAGACGGAAATTAAACATCCATTTACCGTATTAGGTTTGTGGTGCATAACGTGATCCATTTGTCTTAGTAAGGCATTTTACAAATGTGATTTTGAATGAGCAAATAGTCATCTGATCCGTCCTATATCCGGGTTAACCGGAGTCGGGATCGTCCTAGACTAATGCTGGAAGGGGAACAGGCCCTGTGCCAGACGACCATATGAGGCGCGAGCATGCCGGCGGTGTAAGGGGGCCTCACCTGGTCTTGGAAATGAGAGAAAAGGGGCCTGCTTAGGCGCGGGTCAACCAACGGTTATACGCCGCGTTCTGACCATTTGGAAAACGTTTATAAAACGTATTGAAAAATGGGTATTTGACCCGATTTGGTTTAAAAGGGTCGTTTAGACCGCATTTGTTGATTTGAGAAACGAGACTCGAATAATCATCATTATTTTGATGATATTCGGTGTCGGGTTCGACTTGGAGAGCTTGACATGAATAGTTTTGAAAATAATTATGAACTAATTGTTTTAAGTTCATTTGAATATGATTAGTCGATACTCATCATCGTACTGAAGGAAAAGTAGATCTATATACTCACATATTCATATATGTTTTAATTTAATTTGTCCTAAAATTAACAAGTGATCTTATGCATGCAAACTAATTAACAAAATAAAGAAGAAACTTCCATTCTTACATTGGAATTTCGGTTCAAATGGGCACAAAAGAGATCTCCTTCTCTTTTGTTCTTGAGCTTTCCTTTTGGATGAACAAAGACCCAAGTATAGGATCTCTCCCAAGGATTAATACCCAAGACACACTCTTAATAAAATTAATATAATGTATACTAGATAATATTAATTTTGTAAGAAAAATGACCCAAAAATATTTGGTATCTCACCCAAAACCGGTTGAGAGAGAGGAATGATAGAGGAAATTTTTCTCTTTCTAAAACTCTTGTTTTTAGATTGTATGAATGAATAATAATCACTAGTATTTTTATAAGTGAATATTAGATAAAATAAGAAGAAAAATCACAAGGATTTTTCTTCCCAAAACCGGTGGGAGTGGAGGAAAAATGGAGCCAATGCATGCCTATGGTTACCTTCACAAGAATATGTAGGTGTGCATGGCTAGCAATAGGTTAACATAATTATGTTTTCCATTAACTTTAATCAACATAATATATATGTTAAATCCTCCCACTATTTCGGCCAAATGGAGATAAAATGGATTCCATTTTATTTTTGTCAATTGTCAATATGTCACATGTCATATGTTACATAAATTTGTTATGTATTTTTAACACATTAAAAATCAACGTATTAATAAAAATACGTCATATACAAAAATTGACTTAGTAATTCATAATTACTTGTACCAAAATATTTTACCAATTATAAATCACAACAAATTGTATTTATAATAATTCATTCAAATTCAATTGTTTCTTTAAACAATAATTTCATCTGAGCAATGATACAATTCGATTACTCAGACCGTATCTCATTTAATCAAATTTCAATGTGATACGTAAATTTTACTTCCAAAATCGTCCGTCAATTTTCAAGTAATTTAATTAACTCGTAACGTTATACGATTAATTAAATGATCAATTAAGAGTGTTAACCTTTAGGTATGACCTAGGGGATCAACTGATCACCACCGTCGCACGACAGTCATGTCAAACTCTAGTCAGCCAATCATTACCGATATATGTTGATCAGTTGACAGTAAATATTACTTCCCAATTGTATTCTTTAAAAAAATGAGATTTAAACATGTGATCATCATGATCAATAGTCGTGATCGCATTATTGTCGGAGGACACATATTCCAACAATCTCCCACTTGTCCTCGACAAGTGTGCGTCACCAATTCTCTTGTCCTATTACTATCTCCCACTCAATGCAAGGTGTCTTTCAGGTCGTACTTGCAAGTGATCATATCGAGAGTGGTTTCCTCGATCTGGAGAATAACTGATTGACCGGATTTATCTACCATGGATACAATCCGAGCGTGGCCACGCATTTCCAGTTCATTACTCCTAGAGTGGCCCTGAGATATTGTTATAACCCTGACTAGGGGTGGACAATTCCTATCGCACTCATTCCCTTCGACTAGCCACAACCATCATAACCCAAAATATGCCCATTTGACCCCATTTACGAAGGTCGTACTAACACAAATCAAAGTTAATCTGAAACTGTGCCATCTTAGGCGAATAGTCTTTAGTCAAAAAAATCGACTCATTTGAATACTATAGCAGCTCTCGCCACGACCAGGCTTTATGAATTTGCCAGAACTCTATATACGGTCATAAGGCCCGACAAAATGTTCCTAACAGTCTGCCTATGTGATCGACTAGTCATCTCACATGACTCTATGGCACTTGAACTTGCCATCAATCGCATCACACTCTATTCACTTCGAGACGTCACCTCATACAAGTGACTATGGGCAAATACTATGTTAATCCGTGTTCACTTTAACGGGGTTCAATTGTCATTACAACCCGTTTGGATGTAACAATGTATAAATTAAAGATAAAAGACAAATGTGATTATGAACATGAACAAAAACAACACTTTTATTTCATTTCAAAATCTAACATAGACTTGGTACACGTTTAAGTCCCATGGACGCCATATTTCCATCATGTTTAGCCTGCGATAAAAGCTTGGTGAGCGGATCGGCTATGTTGTCATCCGTCCCAACTTTACAAATCGCAATTTCCTTTCTTTCAATGAAATCTCTTATTACATGATATTTCCTAAGTACATGTCTAGATCTATTACTAGACTTCGGCTCCTTAGCTTGGAAGATCGTCCCACTATTATCACAATAGAGAGTAATGGGATCATTGGCGGTAGGTACTACTTTTAGACCTTCCGTGAATTGCCTGATCCACACAGCTTCCTTAGCAGCTTCCGATCCGCAATGTACTCACCTCCGTTGTAGAATCCATGATTCTGACTTCCTTGAAGCTTCTCCAGCTTACGGCACCACCATTGAGCATGAAAACGAAACCAGCTTGTGATTTCAAGTCATCTCTATCTGTTTGGAAACTTGAGTCCGTGTATCCATTAACACGCAACTCAGTGTCTCCTCCAAACACTAGGATAGAATCCTTAGTTCTTCTCAAGTACTTAAGGATGTTCTTGACGGCTATCCAGTGACTCTCACCTGGATTTCCTTGATATCTACTCGTCATGCTCAAGGCATACGAGACATCAGGACGTGTGCATATCATGGCATACATGATTGATCCAACAACGGAAGCATAAGGGATCGTCTTCATGCGTTCAACATCATGGGGTTCGGAGGGAGATTGAGTCTTGCTCAATATCGTCCCGGTTACCATAGGTACCAATCCCCTTTTGGATTTGTCCATGCTAAACCGTCGAAGAATTTTATCAACATAAGACTCTTGACTTAGTGCCAATATCCTCTTGGATCTATCTCTATGGATCCGGATACCTAATATGCGTTGTGCTTCTCCTAAATCCTTCATTTAGAAGTGGTTACCTAACCACTTCTTAACAGAAGACAACATTGGAATATCATTTTCAATGAGTAGTATGTCATCGACATACAAGATTAGGAACACAACATTGCTCCCACTGAATTTCATGTATAAACATGGTTCCTCAACACTTCGAGTGAAACCATTCTCTTTTATCACATGATTAAATCGATGATTCCAACTTCTAGATGCTTGCTTAAGACCATAAATGGATCTCTTTAGCTTGCACACTTTGTTAGGATTTTTAGAATCAACAAAACCTTCGGGTTGTATCATGTACACCTCATCCTCTAAATGCCCATTTAGAAAAGCGGTTTTGACATCCATTTGCCATATTTCATAATCATGAAATGCGGCAATCGCTAACAAAATCCGTATGGATCTTAGCATAGCTACGGGGGCGAATGTCTCATCATAATGGAGACCTTGGACTTGAGTAAATCCTTTTGCCACTAGCCTAGCTTTGTAGACATCGTCATGTCCTTCTATGCCATTCTTGATTTTGAATATCCATTTGCATTGAAGGGGTCTTGCCCCTTTAGGCAAATCTACCAAGTCCCAAACTTGGTTTTCATGCATAGAATCCATTTCGGACTTCATGGCTTCAAACCATAAGGAGGAATTTGGACTAGAGATTGCGGCCTTGTAGGTGGCGGGCTCGTCACTATCTATAAGCAACACATCGAGTGTTCCATCTTCTTCGATAAGTCCCACATATCGATCGGGATGGCGAATAACTCGACCCGTTCTTCTAAGAGGAGGAGGAATAACCGCATTAGACGACGAAGGAATTTCTTCTTGCGTCTCTATCTCGGTTTGTGGCTCTTGAACTTCATCAAGTTCAAAATTTTCCCACTCTGTCTCCTAGAAATAAAATCACTTTCTAGGAAGAGAGCATCGCGAGACACAAATACTTTGTTCTCTTGAGGCTTATAGAAGTAATAGCCTCGTGAGGCCATGGGATAACCTACAAAAATGCATTTTTCGGATCGTGGTGCCAACTTGTTGTCATTTTTAATTTTGACATAAGCATTACAACCCCAAATTTTCATATGGGATAGATTTGGAACCTTTTCTCTCCATATGTCATATGGAGTCTTTTTAGTTGCTTTGGTTGGACTTACGTTCAAGGATTTTATTGCGGTTTGAATTGCAAATCCCCAAAACGAGTTTGGTAACTCGGTTTGACTCATCATGGATCGAACCATATCAAGTAGGGTTCGATTCCTCCTTTCGGCAACACTATTGAGTTGTGGTGTTCCGGGTGGAGTAAGTTGTCATATAATACCACAACCTTTCAAGTGTGAATCAAATTCAAGGCTAAGGTATTCACCACCACGGTCGGATCGTAGTGCCTTAATCCTTTTGTTCAATTGGTTCTCTACTTCGTTTTGAAATTCTTTGAATTTGTCAAACGCTTCACTCTTATATTTCATCAAATAGATATACCCATATCTACTTAAGTCATCGGTGAAGGTAATAAAGTAGTCATAATTACCACGAGCGGTGATACTCATTGGTCCACATACATCGGTGTGTATGAGTCCCAATAGTTCACTAGCTCGTGTCCCTTTTACCACTAAAAGGATTACGAGTCATCTTGCCAAGTAGGCAATATTCGCATGTACCATATGATTGATAATCAAATGGTGTAATCACATTAGTCGAAATTAATCTTTTGATGCGATTCTCGTTTATGTGACCTAATCGACAATGCCAAATGAACGCTTCACTTGGGTCACTTGATTTGAGTTTCTTTGATTGAATGTTATAGATATCATTAGTCGGATTTGAGGTCTCTAAAATGTAAATGCCATTGATAGAGGAAGCTTGGCCTATAACCAAGTCGTTCCTAGAAATAGTACAACGATTGTTCTTAATGACAAAACAAAAACCGTCCATGTCTAGCATGGCGATTGAAATAATGTTTTTAGAGAGTGTAGGCACATAAAAACAATTATGTAAATACAACTCAAATCCGTTAGGCAAAGCTAAAACATAAGTTCCTTTGGATTCGGCCGCTACCCGAGCTCCATTTCCAAGGCTTAGATCCACATCTCCCTTGCTAAGCCTCCTCACATCTCTTAAACCCTGTAAATGATTACAAAGGTGAGAACCACAACCGGTATCTAGTACCCATGTCGTAGTGGAAGTATAATTTATATCAATAACATAAATTTCCTTAGGAATTTTACCTTTTGGAGTGATGATTCCTTCCCTTATATTTCGCAAATATACGGGACAATTCCTAAGCCAATGTCCCATGCCATAGCAATAATGGCATTCATCATTAACTTGCTTGAAGTTTTTGATTTTCTTTCCCTTCTTCTTGAACTTTTTGCCCTTTGAAGCAAGAGATTGATTGCTTGAGCTCCCACTAGCTTTGGCATCTTTATCTTCCAGAGACAAAGATCCTACAGATTGTATGAGGTAGTCTTCCTGAGACGGGCTCACACGAGATCTAGTAGTAGTGGGTGGTTTAGAAGAAGTGATGAAGTTAAGGTTTCCATCCGAACCTATCCCAAAATGAAGTTCTCTAGTAGTGTCGAAATCATTGTTGGAGCAAACGTCGTCAAGAACATTGTGGTAAGACTCAATAGTTATCGGTGCGGTTGCGTTTGATGGATTCATTGTAATGAACTACAAATATGGAGGAAAGGAAATATTAACATTTTGTCTTTTTAAATCATACTTGTAATTAAATTTAACAAGATATGAGCATTTATATAGTGACCTCTACCCAACTATATGAAATGATTCCAAGACCCAAATTCATATCAACTTAGGGCACGGTGTGCCGAAATACCCTTTATTAACATAACTCGGTGGATTAACCTTTTAATCGATTCTACTTTTAGAACTCTTGGTCGATGATGTTTACATTAATATTCGTCTCTAGCCCGAAACACATCCGGAAATCGTCGTGAATACTTTCGTTGAGTACAACCCAAATTTCGAATAAATGTGTCCATAATCCAAACCCATATCAACTTAGGGCACGGTGTGCCGAAATACCCTTTATTAACATGAATTCGGTGGATAGACATTCATCACCCACTTCCCCTACGTAACAAGGTTTGTACCCCGGTGTGGCCGAGTGCACTCCCTCGCGAAATAGGTTTTCATGGTTTCTACTATTTGGTAAGGCTAAGTCTCAATTGATTGTTTTAGCGAGAGGTCATGTCAATTTATTATCTATCACGTTTTAAGTGAACTAAAGCGGTGAACTACGATAATTTTAATTGACACGGTCGATGAACTCGATTAGATGAGGATGCATGTTTTAGTTATGGCGATTTAGCGATGCATGTGACATATAAATAAAATGCAAAGCATAAAAATAAATCCTAGTATGGCCTTCCTAAAATAGAAAAACTATTTAACTATTACAAATTCGGAAACCAACTCCATTGGTCCCTCGAACTTCGGTTGTGGCACGCATCTCGAGGTAACACCGTCTTTATGTATCGCCATCTTGAAGAAATTTGTCTTTGGGAACTCCGAAATGAATAAAATTACATAACAAATTACATAATTTCCTATTATACATTTGTAACTATAATAAAATAAATCTATTAAATTACAAGACGGTGATACGAGATCACAATAAAAATTACAGCCGAATCGATATTCCCATATATTTCGGGAAATACCAATTAAAAAATAAGGCCATACTAAGTAAAAATTACATAATTCAGAAATTACATAAATTAAAATTATGACAATCATAAAGAAAATGCAGCATTATAATATGTATGAACATGCCCAATTTTATGCTAAAT
Organism: Silene latifolia; assembly: GCF_048544455.1. Classification (NCBI taxonomy): domain Eukaryota; kingdom Viridiplantae; phylum Streptophyta; class Magnoliopsida; order Caryophyllales; family Caryophyllaceae; genus Silene; species Silene latifolia. The sequence continues at coordinate 81,973,298 of NC_133531.1, forward strand.
CGCCTTTAATTAGCCAATATCGTATATTACTCGGTTTTTACGGATTTGCGTGATTTCAACATTTTACAATCACAAAAATTACATAAATTCATATTTATGCATAAATCAATTACTCTAACCTCTTAGGACTCAAAATTTAGTCTTCACTAATTATTTGACCATAATTAACTCATATTTATAAAATTTGTTCATTAATGGACTTAAAATTATAAAAATAAGCTATAAACTTCAAATAAATCACAAAAATTTCAAATAAATTCAAAATTTAAAATTTAAACTCATGAACATTCTGTAAAAATACCATGACACTCATAATGTTCAAAAACTTAGGTTAAAAATTTCGAAATTTATCCGGAAAAACAATGTTGCGGATTATCGGTTTTAACTAAATAATCATAAAAACATGAGAAAAATTATATTCATTAACTTTTCAATTTTAGATCTGAAAACGATAATAAAATGAAACATTGGACGTTTTTCCTTAGTCATAGATTATGTTTTATTAATTTTTTCACTAATAATGTCACTATTTATGCTATTTTTCTTCAAAAATCCATAAATCATGCAAAAAGACTTCAATATAGCCTATTATTTTACACACATCGTGTAAAATTGCATGTGACAACATACTAAATTTCTATGACCAGATTCGAAATTTATCTCATATTAACCTATTTTTCACTTAAATCCGAATTTAACAATGAAAAATCCATTTTTCGAGCATAAGAAGTCCAAAAATTATGAAAATTTACAGGTTATCTCAAAATAATATATGTGACAACATATCCAAAAATCACTGGAAAATTCGAAGTATAGCTAATTTTAGACCGAAAATGACATTTTTACTCATAAAATCATATTTAAATGCCATTATTGTATAATATGAACAATAAAAATCCGTAAATTAACCAAAATATCCTAAAAACTTTTTAGGACCAGAAATTTAACATGCATAAATTAATTTCGTGATATATCATAATAACACAAATTATACAAGTTTTATATGTTAATCTTTATAACTCGGAAAAACTTTTAACCGATTTGCATGCAAACAACCATGGCTCTGATACCAATTGAAGGAAAAGTAGTTCTATATACTCACATATTCATATATGTTTTAATTTAATTTGTCATAAAATTATCAACTGATCTTATGCATGCAAACTAATTAACAAAATAAAGAAGAAACTTCCATTCTTACATTGGAATTTCGGTTCAAATGGGCACAAAAGAGATCTCCTTCTCTTTTGTTCTTGAGCTTTCCTTTTGGATGAACAAAGACCCAAGTATAGGATCTCTCCCAAGGATTAATACCCAAGACACACTCTTAATAAAATTAATATAATGTATACTAGATAATATTAATTTTGTAAGAAAAATGACCCAAAAATATTTGGTATCTCACCCAAAACCGGTTGAGAGAGAGGAATGATAGAGGAAATTTTTCTCTTTCTAAAACTCTTGTTTTTAGATTGTATGAATGAATAATAATCACTAGTATTTTTCTAAGTGAATATTAGATAAAATAAGAAGAAAAATCACAAGGATTTCTCTTCCCAAAACCGGTGGGAGTGGAGGAAAAATGGAGCCAATGCATGCCCATGGTTACCTTCACAAGAATATGTAGGTGTGCATGGCTAGCAATAGGTTAACATAATTATGTTTTCCATTAACTTTAATCAACATAATATATATGTTAAATCCTCCCACTATTTCGGCCAAATGGAGATAAAATGGATTCCATTTTATTTTTGTCAATTGTCAATATGTCACATGTCATATGTTAAATAAATTTGTTATTTATTTTTAACACATGAAAAATCAACGTATTAATAAAAATACGTCATATACAAAAATTGACATAGTAATTCATAATTACTTGTACCAAAATATTTTACCAATTATAAATCACAACAAATTGTATTTATAATAATTCATTCAAATTCAATTGTTTCTTTAAACAATAATTTCATCTGAGCAATGATATAATTCGATTACTCGACATCAGTATCTCATTTAATCAAATTTCAATGTGATACGTAAATTTTACTTCCAAAATCGTCCGTCAATTTTCAAGTAATTTAATTAACTAGTAACGTTATACGATTAATTAAATGATCAATTAAGAGTGTTATCCTTTAGGTATGACCTAGGGGATCAACTGATCACCACCGTCGCACGACAGCAATGTCAAACTCTAGTCAGCCAATCATTACCGATATATGTTGATCAGTTGACAGTAAATATTACTTCCCAATTGTATTCTTTAAAAAAATGAGATTTAAACATGTGATCATCATGATCAACAGTCGTGATCGCATTATTGTCGGAGGACACATATTCCAACACGTACCCGGGTTAAAATCCGGCATGGTATGTAGAACCAAGGATGACTTTGTGTTGGTGACTAAATACAAAATGTAAAGAAATGATGAAAGGCTTTAAAGTACCTTCCAAAATCTAAAGAAATGAAATAAAAGGCTTTAAATACCTTTTAAATGTTATTAACCAAATATTATCACCGAAACACAGATTTAACCGTCATGGTATGAGGAACCAAGGGTGAAAAATGTTTTATGGTTAAAAACAAATAAAATAAAATAAAAAAGGTTTGAAATATTTGAAATGGTAAAAAACGATTATAAATATGAAAATGGATTAAAGGGGAAAGACGAGAACAAACACGGTAGAGTTCTGACCTGGGTACCCCATTGAGGCGCGAGCTTATGTGCACAATAAGGGGCTTCTGCCTCAGGCCAAAACTCAGTTTTGGCTCGCTTATCCCATGTTTTGGATCGTGTTATGCATGTTTTGGCATGTTATAGTCGTAAAACAAATGAAGACATGATAAACGAAGGATTTTTACACCCTCATACTTACATGTTTGGTTATGGCGAGAAACCGACGTAAGTGTAACAACTCGTTTGGTCGGAAAAGACTTGGTTTAAAACCGTTTTGGTAAGTAAAAAGAGTGTTTTATTAAGATTAGTGACAGTGTAGTGGTCGAAGTGGTCGGTCAAGTGATTTAATGCAAGATGACGGTACCAAACAATGTGTAAGGCTTGTATTTACGATCGGTTGGTTGTAAATACGCGTCGGATTGTGACTTAAGAAGTCGACTCGAGAATTTTAAGGGAGAAAAGAGGGGGCGGACACTCGCGTAAGTTCTCAAATTGGGACATTTGAGGGGTATTTATAGGAAAATGAGTGGTTGTGTGAGTTTTGAGCGACGTGGCCACCTGGGCTGCTCAAAGAGGCGCGAGCCACGTGGCGGGTCTTCGAGTTGTCCTGTCACTTTTACACAAGTGCAATCATGATTTGTTCTATCCTAGGATTTGTAGTCACATATTTGGTACTTGACCATTCAAGAATCCGGGAAATCTTAGTATAGAAGGCTTTGAATGTTTTGTTTTTGGTGGTTGACTCGGTTTGACTCGTTGTTGGAGTCGGGATTTGAATTTTTGAGTCGTTTTTTGGTCCGGTGTCAGTTTTGACTCTAGTTACTGTCATTGCGACCCCGTCGTCGTGCATTAAACACTCCAGGTACTTTTGAAAAGTTTTGAAATGTTTTATTTTCGAAATCATTTTAAGTTTTCCGACGTAAAGTTGTACACATAATGTCGATCAAACGCCGCGATTCCAAAGCATGTTATAGTCCGATAATCATCGGGTGTTTGTTGGAGTCTCAGCAGATACTAGGTATCTACAGTATGATAAGATGCTATTAACTTTCATGATTTTGATGTAGAGTAGTTTTATATATTTGTTTCCTGCAAATGGATTCATAAACAAATTCATCAATCTGGTAAATATGTGTAAAATATGTGTTTAGATCATATCGATCGCAAATTATATTTTGATGCATGCGTTTTTTTTTCCAGCATTTGCTGGATTTCTACATCCATTTGTTTATGAACCTCAGGTTATCTTGGGAAGATATTTTAGCAGACAAAACTACTGCCGGGACGATTTATTAGGCACAAATAAAGGTACGAATATAATAAACTCAATACTTTCAAATATTTTAGACAACAATGTTAATGCATTTCTTCATATGATTTATTTATGGCATTGTTTCAATTTGGGTTCTATGTTTATATTTTTATCAATAAAACCAAAATTCCGAGATAATAAACATTGTGTAATTAAAATGAATTACTGTGAAAACAGCGAAAAAACTCTATTTCGTTGACAAATATCCAGTTAAGATAATGGTGAAATGAATAAGATAGGTACTACAAATTCTCAAAAACTTCTTTGTATACTATGTTTTCCGTTGTGTTGAGAATACAACGATCGTGGTCACATATTAGAATATTTAGCCCATTTTTGCTTGTGACCCTCGAGACAGCAACATATAGTTGACCATGACTAAATACTGGTCTTGGAAGATACAAACCAACATGTGAAAGAGACTGTCCTTGGCTTTTGTTAATAGTCATTGCATAGCAAACCATTGCTGGGAACGGTCTTCGCTGAAACTTTACGGGTAGTGTACTTGAGTCGGATGGGCTTAAACTCATACAGGGAATGAAAACCTTGTGACCTATGTTTGTGCCTGATATAATGTTGGCTTCAATTATGTGGTTTCCGAGTTGGGTGACCACTAATCTGGTACCATTGCAAAGACCAGCAGACTGGTCAAGGTTTCTCATAAGCATGATAGGTACGCCAATCTTTAAGGTAATCTCGTGGTTAGGAAGACCAGAGCGTCTGATTGAATTCAAGAACTCTGTTGAATATAATTCCTCTTGATGGCTCGCGTACCCCTCTGCTTTGCTTATGCTATCTGAACTCAAGTACACTTTTCCATCTCCTTCCATCTGTGATAGGACATAATCGTTAACCTTGGAAACTATCTCATTAGTAGGAGCTAGAATCGCCCTCTCTTGAAAATACTCGGCATTCCACATATTCTCATGGATAGATGGATAAGTGTTTTCGACAATGGCCTTTATAGGATTGTTTGATTCCTTTATTAGGAGGTCATCTTCAATTGTTATAGTGGCTTCACCATCATCAGATTCCCCTGCCTCACCATCTCCGATTTTCAATATTTAGTCTGAAAACTCTGTGATCTCATTTATGTATGAACTCGAGCTCCCTGATTAAAGTCTCATGTTTTTTGTGAGCCTCAAAACCTTGCATGAATGCCATAGGTAAGAGGAGTTTAGTGCAGAATGTGCAATATCTTGTCTACTTCCTTTCGGTATAACAGGCAGAATCTGCCGCAAGTCACCCCCAAATACTACCACCTTACCTCCAAATGGTTGGTCTGCACACATAGGATTGTGAAAGCGCATAACATCCCTTAAACTTCTATCCAAAGCTTCAACATAAAATTTGTTTGTCATCGGAGCTTCATCCCAAATTATAAGTTTGGTCTAAATAAGGAGTCTTGTTAAATCTGAATCTGGTGTGATGCGACTGCAAGTGGAGTCTTCATTACCATTAAGGGGTATGTTGAACGTAGAATGTGTTGTTTTACCACCGGGCAGCAACAAATATGCAATCCCACTTAATGCTACCGGAAGAACAATCTCACCTCTAGAGTGAATAGCCGTACATAAGGTCTTCCATAAGAAAGTTTTACCAGTTCCACTATGTCCATAGATGAAGAAGATACCACCTTGGTCCTTACCCACTGCCGTCATAATGCTATCATAGACCATTCTTTGCTCGTCTGTCAAGCGGGGAAGGAGTTTTGCGTGCTCTTCTGCTAAAGATTTCTTGTCATAGCGTAGCTCTTCTGCCAGTAGCCGGTTACTATTATCTCTTGTGAGAACTTCGTCTGGCACAACCATGGAAGGGAACATCTCGAGATTGCTACCGTTTCGTTGTAGTAACGTATCGATTTCGATTAAAGTGTAGTTTTTGATATCATCCCCGCTAAGTTGCAAACCTGAAGACAACAATAAAAAATTTGAACATTTTAACAGATGTTCAACATTACTAAGTAAAAAAAAAACATGTGTGAGAGAAGGATCAGAAAAAACAAATAAATATAAATATATAACCTAGAATTTGAAAAAACCTTCGTTGCTTGTATAAAATGTCATCAGATAAGAAGTGTAACACCCCCATACTCCAAGTGTCTTATCAGGACCACTTAAAGCATGAGAATGCTACCATCTCGGTTACCCGAGGCAATGTATATAAAATAGACTATAAAAGAACATACTAATAAATAAGTTTAAGTGATTACATAACAAACCGACTTTAAAGTAAGGTACAATTGTTCTAGCTACAACCAAACTACAACTGAAGTAACAAAAGTATAAAGACAACATAGCGAAAGACTACTATCAGACTCGTGGCAACTCCATCCCCAGCTAATCCCGCACGCATCCATAGTATACCTGCTAGACAACTGCTCACCACCCCCGAATGGATGACCACAGTTTTTAAAACATTTAAACGGGGTCAGTACTGATTACACAAAACAACAACTGCAATAAAATAATAACACAACCAATTCAATCAAACAATCTCCAAACTCCATCTCATCTCCACACACGTGACTACACACTGAAGTGTGTAGTCCTGCCAGAGTACCCATCGCAACAAGTACTCCTCGCCGCCAGTGGGGGACCGCAGCCGTTCCCACCTAAGCCCCGCTCATCTCCGTCGAGCGATAAACCCATGTTCATTAATGTGCACATCCCTTCTGTGGCGGGTTCCACAGAAGGCGAATCAAGGGCGTGAAGCCACTCCCGCAAGTGACTCCACTCAGCCGAGGACGGACCTCGAGAACCACAGACAAACAATCACAACCAATCACAATATACAACACAATCACCAATTATCAATTCCAATACGATACAAACCAACAACAATTATCAACCATCAACAACATTATGTAATCAATACTGAGTAGGGAAACCCTACCTGGAAAGTAATCACCAAGATCGTCACAATCAGCTAAGCATAATCCTTCTTCAACGAAATCACCTCCTATAAACACACAATCATACAATCACAATCTGTCATCAACAATACTCCCCAAAACCCCCAAATTACCCAATTAGGGTTTCAATTAAAAACAGTGAAACGATATAAAAACTATACTAGGATCTTACCCACAATGCGACGGTCTCAACGGCGTAAAGAACTCAACGATCCGACGACTCTAGCCCTTAGGATTTGATAGCAATGTGAGAGAGGAGAGCTACGTAACCTTGTTTTCTCTTATGTGAAACTTATAATGAGGTAAGAGTGAAAAGAAATGACGAAATATATTTTTATAACCTTCTCGCGCTGCTATCAAAACCCGACAAATAACCCGTAAAAACACACTTACTCGATCGAGTAAGTCACTTACTCGATCAAGTGACCCTTACTCGATTGAGTGCCATATTTAATCGATCAAGTACCCATCAGACAGAACACTGTTTCGTAAAACAACTTACTTACTCGACAGAGTAAGCCCCACTCGATAGAGTACCCAAAGACACAGAAAAACGTAGTATTACAGTCTTCCCTCCTTAAAAAGAAATTCGTCCCCGAAGTTCAACTCATACTCAAAACAAACATACTAACTCTATCAAGACACAACAACGCAACTAAGAACTCAAAACAAAACCCCAACCTATAACACATTAACTCTTAACACCAACTCCACCAACTATGCCTACCTTCACAACACGGCTCACGATATAGTATCAACTACATTATAGTCTGTCTCGACACTAACTCCATACACTACCAATTATCATCCACAAACGCCGCTAGACCCGTTTCACTAACATATTATCCACTAGAAAAACCAATATCAAGACACTCATAAACATCAAACGGAATGTTACATTCTACCATCCTTAAAAGGAACTTCGTCCTCGAAGTTTACTCACACTCATAACATCATCATCCAACTGTCAACACTATCGTACTCATAAACATCCTCACCTAACTATCAACACTATCGAAGAATTCTCACACTCCTGGACATCTTGTGGTTACAAGCACGACCATGACCTTTTAACAATCTCAACCACAACATATACAAATCCATTCTTTATGCTACACCAACACTCTACTTCCAATTATACTACAACATGTACAACCATCAAATACTCTTTGCCGCATCCTACTCCTCTTAAGATAAATGTTACGTCCTCGTAAGTCACTAATACTAGATCCTTAGTTATATCTTCTCATTATCTTCATCACCACCACATGTCAAGGATAACCGCCTATAACCATTCCTATTTCCAAGGCTCTCTTACTTAAACAGTTCTTCTACCTCAAATTATTCTGCATTCCCTCTGACCAATATCACAAAATCCTTAGCATAACGAATACTCCAACTTTTCCACATTACCGCAAAACGACATACCTCTCTATATAAAGCACCTATCTCCAAAAGCATAACTCACGATTCACACTTGTCACACATACTCACACTAGATCCTCACGTTCTCCCTTTTATTGCCACAAACTCATCCACACTTAACCTGATACTAATGTCCAACCCCCTATACTCTCTATCTCAATATCTGATTATGAATCACCTGCAGCATCCAGAACAGTACAACACATATTCCACAAATCACTTGCCATTACTATGTCAACCAATGCCTCCCCTAAAAGAACATCACAAGTACTCCAACAACCTCTCGCAACTGTGTCCTATTAACAGGATATATATCACTATACCATGACAACAACGAAAACATACACAATCCTCTTCCATATCATACTCTACCCACACTCCCAAACTGCGACTGAGAATGGTAAGAAACATCAATAAATAAAACAACCGTCTATCTGTACAAACTGAAACTCACAGGAAGCAGCAGCAAAAAAAACAACAATCTATGTATAGCTGGTATGTACTTTCGAAAACTCGTATCATAATCATCCCGCCTACTCCACCACAACTGGTGATGGCATTGCAACACCGCCATCAACAGCTGCACCGCAGCGCGAAAATACCCGCATCACAACACGAAGTACCATGCCCGGATCACCACCTGAGGCACAACAACCACATCGATAGACATCACAACTTACACAATTCCCATAAACACTGACTCAGGACAACTTCCCGGACAAGAAAACTTACTCAAAACCGCTTTACTAGATCACAATGCAACATATTACACAGAATAAACAGATACGAACCTCATGAACATCATCCCTACCATTTCACGGAATAAACATGTATCATCACTACACATACAATTATAACTAGCCATGCCAGATCACCCAAACTATCACTTTTGAACATCATTCCATTAGGTTACTGTACCCAACATATATTACAAGACATTTAGATGACAACTTTATAACTATCACACCTTACCACTTCTCGTGATGTCAGAACCGCACACAAACATTTATACACATCATATACCTGTAATCACATCCAACAAGTCATTTTTGATCACGTAAGTTACCACTTGATAAAGGTTACCTCTCGCCCGAGCTTAACTCGTATGCCCCTCATAACATATTCTCCCATTCGTATAACCATCACCTCCTGCCATATGTAACCATACCATTAATACTGAACTACTAGAAATCGCTTCCTATAACCACATCTTATACTCCCTCACAACTATACATATCAATCCGGTCTCTACAAAATCAACCTCTTTAAAATGGCTATCTTTCCTATTTATCATCACCCTTAACCACTAGTGAGAACACCACAATGCCACCATTGCTCGTATAACAAATATCTTACACTCACCTCTAAATGTAACAGTTCATTTCCTATCTTCGGTTAACATCCCAAATAACGAACATCAAATCCATAAACAAAATTACCTCAACATTATTTCCAATTCCATCCTTAATTGTATCGTCACCCAACACACCACCAAGATCTCATATCGTGCAAATTCTTTACCCAACTTTTTACTTTCCTTAATTCCTCAAAACTCATGATTAACATGTCGTCCTGGAACTCCTATATAACCATTAACTCAAATCTCATGCTAGTATCATACATCTCGACGATTCCTTACTTTTATATCACATAACTCCGATGAACATTCTCCTAGTTTACTCCCCTCATTCTTTTCTTTTTACACTCGACAAAATCAATTAACAATTCAACTCCTTATTACTTCTACCTAACTCTTTAGTGCTCCAGTTATCTTCTCGTTACTCCAAATCTCAAATCTCATTATTTTATATCAGTACCATCTCACTCTTTCTTACCACAGGTCTTCTCTTATCATGCTATCGCTCACAAACCAAAACTCGTTTCATAGCGTTAATTGCCCAAGAAAAGCATACACTAGTTTTACCTCCTATTAAACCAAATCTCCCAAACTCACTCACTAACTACAAATCCACGTCGCGACATGTCTCCATCTAAGTTCGCTATATACCACTCTTCTCCATCCTCCTACAACGACATTTCCTTTACATATATTCTTAACCAACACAATCTAACCATCTCCCTCCATAATTCCTTACACTTCTCAAGTTACCACTACCCACATCCTTTCTTTCAACCTTTTCATTCTCACTCCTTACACTTACATCACTCCTTACTCATATACACTTATCTTTACATTACTCAAATTTGAAATTATATCACTCACCACGTCTCACGAAACTTGCACCATGCCTCAATCAGCTCATCAAAGTTCCTTTTCTTTTTCCACTATCCATCACAACAAAATATACTCATGTCCTCCCCACCGAACTCATACCCACCATAAGGTGCCACTCACTACACCATAAGATTGGGTAACTTACGCATCAAGACCAACATACATGTAAAACAATGCATAAAGAAGAAAAATGACATCTTTGAATTAAATATAATATGCAACGAAGTCAAAAGATAAGCATATGACCCAAAACAGCGGTCACTAGATCGAGTACATGTCACTCGATCGAGTAAGTGACTTACTCAATCGAGTAGGTGAAGGTCAGAGGCACGTACAATAGATTACCAGGACTACTCGATCGAGTAACAAGAGGTGCACTCGATCGAGTAAGGCCCACGCGATCGAGTACCCTACGCATTTCTCAGCACTGTCTAATTTTCGTAAAACGGTCATATCTCACTCATTTATAGGTCATTTTGGGCGTGTGACCTATCATTAGAATCATAAAAGAACAAGATATCACCTTCAATTTAAAATCATTTATGCATCTCAAGTTATAACAGTTTAAAGACAACTTCACCGTAATCAGGCAACATAACTATTTGATTTTTACTTCCAAACAACTTAAACAACAACAAAGTAGACAAAAACGACTCAATACTTATAAAACAGGTATTCCTAATCACATGCTACTATCTTCAAAAGCCAAGCAACAACATTCATCATGCACATATATTATTTAAATTGTCAATAATGTACTACCCGCATGCTTTAACTTTATAACTTTTCGTAACACAAAACATACTCATACATTACAAATCCTATTTCCATGTTACTAATATAACAATATTACAAATCCATTTCGTCACCTAAACATATTCATAATCACGAAATTCATATTCTCATGCAATTGTCACTTCATCTTGTCCAATCAATTCATCTATTTCAACCACATTCTTCATCTAACAAGTGCATATGATACAACAGTAGACAAGTATATGAACTTATTATATAACTTTACGCAAACAAAATTATGTAAAATCATATCACACCCTAATCACATGTTACTAGTATCGCCACATTATAAATCATCCATCCTGCAACATCATCATTCATTACATATTATCATATATGAACTACTTCCTTTTCTAGCACATACATCATTCTCATATACTTTTCCAACAATTCCAAATAACATTGTAAACCAACTATCATGCAACATGCTTATTCACAACACTTTGTCTGATAAGACGGGTTTATTACTCTATATAAGTGTCGATTTATGTGAATGATTGGTAGAATGCGTGGATTATTGGAGGTTTAAGAGAGCAAATTATCAATTTATAACTTGGCTTGTAATTTGGAGATTCATTGGTGAAATTATGGATTTGATTAGTAATTTTGGATCAATTCCACAATATGGTACAAGCTTGATCATTTGGGCTCAACAAGGACGAAAGAACGAGATGATGATAAAAGATTAGAGCTTGGATTTTAACTTGGACTTGTGAATTGACTAATGGGCTAAAGAAATCAAAAGAAACAAGCAACCAACATGTGCACATGGGTTTGTCCCCACTTGGACCAACATACAAATTGTTCGGAGTGCAAAGATCAAAGATGAGGAGCATGGAGTAATTTGGAGCAGTAACTCGTGCGACCCGTAGAAGATACCGCATGGGTCGCCTGTGGAAGTGAAGTCCAAAGTAGATTTTTGTGCGTAGTTGTTTTCCTAATTTCAGCTACTTTTGGATATTAGTTATTATTATTATTGTTAGGTTAAGTACGTACTCTAAACTATTATTCATTCAAGTTGTACTTTTGGGGAGAACTCAAGAACCCTATTATTATTCTAGATCTATTATGAGGAACTAATTCCTCCTTCTTGGTTCAAGACATTGAAGCTCTTATTATTCAGTTGTGAGTTTGAAAGTTCTAATCTTTGTCTTGACTATTGTTAATTGCTTCGTTCTCTATCTTATGAATGTTGTCTTATGATTTCTAGGTGCGCAACTAGTTGTCTAATTCATCGTTCTATTGTTATTAGAGTTAATTGAATAGGATTTATTGATTACTCTATATTTGTAACAACTAGGGATTAATAATGAATGGGATTCGTTAATATTGATACTTAGAAGCGATTAACATATATCTAAAGTACAACTGGATTGTATGTGCTTATTTATCCATTGTCGACTTCTCTATTCATTATTGTTGCTGTTAGATTAAACCTTGAACTGAATTGTTGAGGTTATTTAATAGTTAGGGCTAGTTAAGAACGGGATACGTTTTAATTAGCTAATCTTACGGAGAATTGGAATTTCATAATTCACGATAAGGTAGTCAAGATAATTAATTAGAACCATCTTACAATGATCAATTGGTATTAAGTTGCGGATTTGTGCTTGACCCAAGATCTTTTTAAATCATCTGAATTCATCTATTTTATTATTTGCTTAGTCTTAGGTCTTTAGATTAATCAAACGAAATCAAATCCCCCCCCCCTAAAAAAAACTAGTTACTTTACGCGATACTTTTAAACACTTTAATTGACTTAGTCCTTCCTTGTGGGTTCGACCCTTACTTTCGCTATATTACTGTTTTAGTAGTTTAGTAAGTAAGTGGTTATAAATTTACATTTGATAGGCATACGACTTTATTTTGTCAAATTTAGCGCGTTGAATTCTTGGGAAGGCAATAGTTAATTTTTGTGTATTAGTGTAGAGAGTTTTAGTTCGTTAGTTTTGTCTTAGTTTAATTGGTAGATAGATGGCTACTAAATATTTTCCCTAATATGAGCATGAACTGTTTTATAAATATTTTAACCGGCTACATGAATATGTTATACGTTGTCGTCATCCTTATCAAACTTGGGAGCTTTGTCATGTAATTTATAATGGTTTGAATAAGGAGACTCTTGGTCATGTGAATTCGTTGCGTGGGGGAAACTTCATTAATGGGTTGAGCTATGAGGAAAAGTGGGAACTTTTTCAATATTTGGCTCATGACACGGAAGAATGGGAGCGATACAATTCACTCCCTATACAACCTCAACCCCATTCTGATACTTTGAATTGTCATGATAACTCATATATGTCTACTGAAGACATGATACGTGCTTATATGGCTGATGTGAATTCCTCTTGTGCTAATGTTAATCCCTCCCCATGTGACACTAACCTAGTTAGTCAAGATTTAGAGGACTGTGCTGAACAAGTGACTAACTACTTTGATATGCCTGTGACACAAGAACTTGATTCTTATTATATTAAGTGGCAAACTGAGCATGTTGATAAGTTTCATGACCCCCTTCCCCTTGAACCTGAAGTGAAGCACTCTTATAAAGAGTGTGATGTTGACAGTGATGATGATGGTTTTTGGGATGATGAGTAAGATGAATATGATGTGATACATTCTTCACCCCCTTCCCCTGTTTCTATGATTGTTGACTCATCTTGAACTAATATTGAGATGATACATGTTGATAATTTATTGATGCAAAGTGATTTAAGTAATGTTTCGATCGTTGATGATTTTTCAAATGTGATTGTTTAGCATGAGAAAGAGGGGGTGTTTGTGTCATGTGATGAGACCATAGTGAGTGAGGTGGAAGAAGAGAAGATACTTGTTTTTAATAATATGAAAGATGATCTTCCTACACTTGGTGAATTCTTTAGCATGGAGTTTGATAAAAAGGTGGGGGAAGGAGAGGACAAGGTAGTTAATGAGTCTTATATTCATAAGGAGGAATCACCCATTCCACCTTTTGAGACTCAATCTGTGTTAGTCCCTCAAAAATTTTATACTATCCCCATTCCTTACTTGACTATCCCTATATCAACCTCATCATATAAGGAGCCATATCGTGACGTGGTAGCTAATTTTGAGAAGCATATAGGTAAAGAAAAGTACTTGCATGTTTATACCTCTTTTGTACATGTATGGTTTCAGATGCACTTACACTATTATTGTCACTTCTCGTTTTTGTGGGTTATCATGTTTGATAGGTTACTAAGGGAATTAAATTGTTCCGCGCATGACTTGGCTTTTCACTCATTCTGAATGATCCATTGGTAAGTTCAGATAATATTTCTATCTAAGCTTAAGTCGGGTGGTTTACCATTCCGCGAGATGTCGAGCCAACGACATTAAATAAAAGCGCTCCCGGGAGGCAACCCGTAGATTATTATTTTTGCAAAAAAAAAAAAAATCAAAAAAAATTGAGAGGCAAAAAAAAGATCGGACAATACCTCAAGAATCATTGCATATTTATGGTATTGGCCTCATAAGAAGGGCGACATAGAAGGAAGGTTGGGTAAGTTAGTGATTAAGGTGAGGTGTAATCACGGTGTGATGTTGTGGGCACCTCCTTATTGCGATTGTATGGAGTTGTGGTTTGGAGTAGAGGAGTATAGGTTCGACCAAAGACGATGGTGTCTTATTTTTGTTTCACTTGTGTCTTTGGCCTTTGGTTAGGTTTGGAGTAATAAGGGGCGTTAGTGTTCTTTGATTACTCTTGTTTTCTTGGCCATGTTGTTCTTGTGTTTTATCGTGGATGCTAATGGCCAAGTGTGGGGAGGAGGTGTGGTGAGTGGTTGACATGTTTATGTGGTTTGAGGATTGGAGAATGGTTCTATTTGTGAAGTCGTCTGATGTTAAATGTTCCATGAGGTATCTCTCCTTCTCATTTTATTGTGTCTTATACAACATTGAGGACAATGTTTAATTCAAGTGTGGGGAGGAGAATCGTTCCGATTTGTAAACATTTATACTTGTGTGGTGTGTTTATTTCAGTTATCTATTTCAAAAAAAAAAAAAAGTGAAAAAGATGAAAAAAAAAGAAAAATATTAATCCCGGCTAGGTGAAAACCCGGAAGGGCGCCTAGGCAAGATTGGGATGTGGCGGAGGACGGAGTGAAAACCCGAAAGGGCGCTCCGGGTAAAATGAAGAATCGAGTTGCGTGCCACTGAGAGTAGAGGTGAGTTGAAAAAAACTGATAAGCTAGAGTGAAAACTCGCAAGGGCGGGCACTCTAGGAAAAATGAGAGATTTAGGTAAAAAGAAAAAATTCTTCCGATGTTATTTATATCCCTTTGATGTGTTGGAGATCGTCTTACAAGAGTTTCATTGTAAGTCTTATTAGTTTCCTTGTGCTTCTGTGGATCGGTGTCGGCATGAGCTACTTATGAGTCCTTTGATTTTACTCGAGGACGAGTAAAGATCTAAGTGTGGGGAAGTTGATAAGACGGGTTTATTACGCTATATAAGTGTCGATTTATGTGAATGATTGGTAGAATGCGTGGATTATTGGAGGTTTAAGAGAACAAATTATCATTTTATAACTTGGCTTGTATTTTGGGGATTCATTGGTGAAATTATGGATTTGATTAGCAATTTTGGATCAATTCCATAATATGGTACAAGCTTGATCCTATGGGCTCAACAACGACGAGAGAACGAGATGATGATAAAAGATTAGAGCTTGGATTTTAAATTGGACTTGTGAATTGACTAATGGGCTAAAGAAATCAAAAGAAACAAGCAACCAACATGTGCACATGGGTTTGTCCCCACTTGGACCAACATACAAATTGTTGGGAGTGCAAAGATCAAAGACGAGAAGCATGGAGTAATTTGGAGCAGTAACTCGTGCGACCCGTAGAAGATACCGCATGGGTCGCCCATGGAAGTGCAGTCCAAAGTAGATTTTTGTGCGTAGTTGTTTTCCTAATTTCAGCCACTTTTGGATATTAGTTATTATTATTATTGTTAGGTTAAGTACGTACTCTAAACTATTATTCATTCAAGTTGTACTTTTGGGGAGAACTCAAGAACCCTATTATTATTCTAGATTTATTATGAGGAACTAATTCCTCTTTCTTGGTTCAAGACATTGAAGCTCTTATTATTCAGTTGTGAGTTTCAAAATTCTAATCTTTGTCTTGTCTATTGTTAATTGCTTCGTTTTCTATCTTATGAATGTTGTCTTATGATTTGTAGGTGTGCAACTAGTTGTCTAATTCATCGTTCTATTGTTATTAGAATTAATTGAATAGGATTTATTGATTACTCTATATTTGTAACAACTAGGGATTAACATTGAACGGGGATTCATTAATATTGATACTTAGAAGCGATTAACATATATCTAAAGTACAACTGGATTGTATGTGCTTATTTATCCCTTGTTGAATTCTCTATTCGTTATTGCTGATGTTAGATGAAACCTTGAACTGGATTGTTGAGTTTGTTTAATAGTTAGGCCTAGTTAAGAACGGGATACGTTTTAATTAGCTAATCTTACGGAGAATTCGAATTTCATATTTCACGATAAGGTAGTCAAGATAATTAATTAGAACCATCTTACAATGATCAATTGGTATTAAGTTGCGGATTTGTGCTTGACCCAAGATCTTTTTAAATCATCTGAATTCGTCTATTTTATTATTTGCTTAGTGTTAGTTCTTTAGATTAATCAAACCAAATCAAATCCCCCTCCCCCCCTCCTCAAAACTAGTTACTTTACTCGATACTTTTAAACACTTTAATTGACTTAGTCCTTACTTGTGGGTTCGACCCTTACTTTCTCTATATTACTGTTTTAGTAGTTTAGTAAGTAAGTGATTATAAATTTACATTTGATAGGCATACGACTTTCGGCCCGTCATTGTCATTTACCACATTCCCCATTCCACCAAAATCATTTTCCAACATTTCTATACCACACCTCATCTAACATACGCAATAGAACATTAGTAAACACATAGCGATCTCATACACCCCATAGTGACCGGTTCAAAGTTGTAGGGCGAGATCGTGACTTTAGGACGTCTACCAAGCCTTTGCATTAACTCCTACAACTCCTACCCGGCTTCATTTTATTTTGACTCTCTAGATTCATTGGGTTCATTAGTTACAGGTTCCAAATCGTCGCTCTAATACCACTTTGTAACACCCCCATACTCCAAGTGTCTTACCAGGACCACTTAAAGCATGAGAATGCTACCATCTCGGTTACCCGAGGCAATGTATATCAAATAGACCATAAAAGAACGTACTTTAATAAATAAGTTTAAGTGATTACATAACAAACCGATTGTAAAGTAAAGTACAACTATTCTACAACCAAACTACAACTGAAGTAACAAAAGTATAAAGACAACACAACGGAAGTCTACTATCTGACTCGTGGCAACTCCATCCCCAGCTAATCCCGCGCGCATCCATATTATGCCTTCTAGACAACTGCTCACCACCCTCGAATGGATCACAACAGTTTTTAAAACATTTAAACGGGGTCAGTACTGATTACACAAAACAACAACTGCAATAAAACAATACCACAACCAATTCAATCAAACAATCCCCAAATTCCATCTCATATCCACACACCTGAATACACACTGAAGTGTGTAGTCCTGCTAGAGTACCCATCGCAACAAGTACTCCTCGCTGCCAATGGGGGACCACAGCCGTTCCCACCTAAGCCCCTCTCATCTCCGTCGAGCGATAAACCCATGTTCATTAATGTGCACATCCCTTCTATGAGGGTTCCACAGAAAGCGAATCAAGGGCGTGAAACCACTCCCGTAGGTGACTCCACTCAGCCGAGGACGCATCTCGAGAACCACAGAGAAACAATCACAACCAATCACAATATACAACACAATCACCAATTATCATTTCCAATACGATACAAACCAACAACAATTATCAACCATCAACAACATTATGTAATCAATACTAAGTAGGGAAACCCTACCAGGAAAGCAATCACCAAGATCATCACAATCAGCTAAGCATAATCGTTCTTCAACGAAATCACCTCCTATAAACACACAATCATACAATCACAATATAACATCAACAATACTCCCCAAAACCCCCAAATTACCCAATTAGGGTTTCAACTAAAAACAGTGAAATGATATAAAAACTATACTAGGATCTTACCGAAAATGCGACGGTCTCAACGGCGTAAAGAACTCAACGATCCGACGACTCTAGCCCTTAGGATTTGATAGCAATGTGAGAGAGGAGAGCTACGTAACCTTTTTTTTTTTGGTGAAATGTAAGTCTTCTCATTAAGCACAATCCAATGTTACAAGATACATCATAAGTTAAAGCATACTACATCAAAAGGTTTTTAATCCATTCTCGATCACTAATCCTTTTTTCCCTATTCATTTGACCTAATAATCTGATTTTCATAAGAGATTTACAATGTGAGTAAAATTGTAGGTCTCAAAATAACTCCCTCAATCCTTGCAGCATTTCATTGTTGCCTAACTGCATAGTATACGCACATGAAAACAGTAAGAGAGACAGACTTTATAACAGGCAACCACTTCCTCCTTCCTAGCCAGATGATCCCAGTCCCAGAAGGCATAGGGATATTCAACCAGTGACAGACATGGCTCAGTACTTCAGTAACATACCTGCGATGCTGGAATAAATGAATGATTGTTTCCTTATCAGCACCACAAATACAGCAGAGATCATCTGGGCAGACACCAATCCTGTACAAACGATCTTTAGTATAAGAGCATTCCTCATGAGCAGCCAATTTAGGAAACAGTGCTTAGGTAAAGCCCAGCTACGTAACCTTGTTTTCTCTTTTGTGAAACTTATAATGAGGTAAGAGTGAAAAGAAATGACGAAATATGTTTCTATAACCTTCTCGCGCTGCTATCAAAACCCGGCAAATAACCCGTAAAAAGACACTTACTCGATCGAGTAAGTCACTTACTCGATCGAGTGACCCTAACTCCATTGAGTGCCATATTTAATCGATCGAGTACCCATCAGACAGAACACTGTTTCGTAAAACAACTTACTTACTTGACAGAGTAAGCCCCACTCGATAGAGTACCCAAAGACATAGAAAAACGTAGTATTACAGTCTTCCCTCCTTAAAAAGAACTTCGTCCCCGAAGTTCAACCCATACTCAAAACAAACATACTAACTCTATCAAGACACAACAACGCAACTAAGAACTCAAAACAAAACCCCAACCTATAACACATGAACTCTTAACACCAACTATGCCTACCTCCACAACACGGCTCATGATATGGTATCAACTACATTATAGTCTGTCTCGACACTAACTCCATACACTACCAATTATCACCCACAAACGCCGCTAGCTCCGTTTCACTAACGTATTATCCACTAGAAAAACCAATATCAAGACACTCATAAACATCAATTGGAAGATTACAAGAAGCGCCATGTTTTGTCCCACACTTCTTCTGGTCTTGATACACTTCCCGAAGTTAAGAGCATCACAAAGAGGCTCCGTAAATAAGTATTTGTTCCCCATAGACTTGCCTCTTTTATTCCGTCAATGTACTCTTTATCATCGTCCAGTAAACCGCGTAAGTAGCAAGCATCTTTGAAAGTTTTGCATGGTTCACCGTCAACTCTCAGATTATCTTCGTAACATGTAGGATCTTTCACATGGTTTAGTAGAGTCCTCAAATAATATCGTTCACCAGATCCAGGAGAAGCATGATATACTTGACCTATAGAAAATCCTTTTCATCGCGGTTTCCATTCACGTGAATCCGCTTTCCAAACAATTTTTTTGGGGAAATCAGCATATGTTAATGTCTTAGCTTCATCGTATTTCTTGTTGCACTTTATCCAAGATGCAAACATCGACTCATCAATAGAACGCTTCTCAAGTAAAACATCAAGAGAGTCTTCCTCATTGTACAAAATGCTTTGTTCACCTGGAAGGTGGAAATTTAACCTCTGAACTGACGGTGTTCTATAGTGTATATCGAACCCAAAACTCCTCCAAGCCGCTTCACACGCTGAAATATATCGACAATCATAGTACATTTTTATTTCATCCACATCGTCGGGGTTAGGAGCGGAGACTATCGCAGTAACACGATCTGAACACGATCATTGGCGTAATATTTGTTTATTTAACTTTTATTGTTCACATATTTAAGCTCTGTTTTTTTGGACTTAAAGTCACTTAATTTAAATTTACTTCAGATCCTATAAGTTCAGTTCAGTTCAGATCCTATAAGTTCAGTTCAGATCCTATAAGTTTAGTTCAGATCCCATAAGTTCAGTTCTGTTCAGATACTATAAGTTCAATTCAGTTCAGATCCTATAAGTTCAGTTCAGATCCTATAAGTTTAGTTCAGTTTAGATCTTATAAGTTCAGATCCTATAAATTCAGTTAAGAAAAGTTAGATACGGAGTATTATTTTTAAAAATCGATGCAAAAACATTTGACATTAATTATTCGACACATATATACATTATTATTTTTAAAACAACATTATCACTCCTCTCATTATTTTTTATCATAATGTAATCGTATTATAATATATGAACAAACCAATGCATACAAAGTGGAATATCTTACCTTGTGTTTTAGACTATATTTTCTTATCAATGTTCTCTCTTGGCTACCCACTAATTTCTTGTAAAATGTTTGTTTAATCTCAATAAAATTTTGCGTTTTTATAATAATAATAATAATAATAATAATAATAATAATAATAATAATAATAATAATAATAATAATAATAATAATAATAATAATAATAATAATAATAATAATAATAATAATAATAATAATAATAATAATAATAATAATAATAATAATAATAATAATAATAATATCTTCTGCTTGTTTCGTTTTGTTTTTTTTTGTTCTTTTTTCTTCTTCTCGCTTTAGGGTTCCGATTGCTGTCGTTTTTGCTGCTGGTGGTAGCCTTGGTGTTTGCTGGTGCAGTGAGCGAGCACTGCCTGCCGCCGATGCCTTGTTGGGGCTGGGGTTTGTGGTGGGTTTTGCGGTTTGCTTGTGCCGTGTTCATAGGGTTGCGTTTTGTGGTTGGTTGTTGACCATCACCGGCGTTGGTGGTGTGTCGGTGGTCAACTTGACCAGGAGTGCCTCTTGTTGCTCGAGCGGTTGCCTGTGCGGTGGTTTTCGTGCGGGTGTTGGTTTGGTGGCTATATTGGTTTTTGTGCAGGTAGGGTGTGGGGTTTCGCTGTTTCCTTCATGCCCGAGCTTGTGCGGTACCATTGTCCTTTTTCGAGTCTTCATGCTTCTCGGGATGGTTTTGGTAAGGGCCTTACTAAGGCATCTTGGCAGAAACATTTTCAGGGCCGACATTGCCATAATGGTGTATTGGAACTTACGCGTCAGACTCTTACTGATAGTTTGACTGTTTATTCCAATGCCGAGAGTGTTTTGAGACAGATGGGGCTCTGGTTGTGTGGGGTGTGTTTTATGACCCGTATCACTCGTGCTAGATGTCGATATAGTCGGGGTGATATTGTGCTGCCTCCGGAGCGTGTTGATGTCCTCTACATTTTTCATATTGATGGTATTCCAATACCTTTGGCTCCCTCTACTTCGGTTTCTTCTGATGATGGTGTTGACCTTGTTCAGTGGTCTATATCTTCCCTTGATCGTTTATTGTCTTTGGGCCTCCGCACCGTAAAATCTATTCCTCCTAAGTGTCGTCTTGGGTTTGCTTGGGCTTTGAAAGGAGCTCTGGATGATGTGGCTGATTCCCCTAGTGATCTCTCCCGCTGGATTCGGTTGCTTGTTTTACCGCTGTGTCTGCTTAAGACTTTCGCTCCTCGGAGTAATGTTGAGTGTAGGACGGCTATTCGGCGCCAGCGTCAGGAGGAGAGTATTGCTAGGGCTATCCTTGCTTGGGGGGTACCTGCGGGGGTTTGCAGCTGTTGCAGGAGTGTTTTGATGAGGGTCCTGCTTTGTTTAATGTGGAGGAGGATCTGGATTTGGGTGAGCATAACCTCCGTCAATGTCGGCGGAAGATTTCTGATGGTCACTATACTGCTGCTGTTCGGGTGCTTTCTTCCTCTAGGGTCGTCCCCTACTCCGATGCCACTCTTGTGGCTTTGCGTGAGAAGCATCCTGTCGCCCCACCTTCTTCATTGCCTCCTTTGTCTGGGGATCATCATCCTCTGGTTGCCTTTGAGTCAGTGGTTTTGGATATGATTCGGAGTTTCTCTCGTGGTACATCTTGTGGGAGGGATGGTTTTCGTGCCCAGCACCTTATGGATTGTTTGAGTGGCGCTGCTGTGGCTATTTTTGATGAGTTGATCACTTCCATTACTAGGGCGGTTAATCTTTTTCGTGAGGGTTGGTGCGCTCTTGCTTTGGGAGAGTACATTGCCAGCGCCCCTCTCACGCCGCTTGTTAAACCAGGTGGTGGGGTCCGTCCTATTGCTGTTGGCACTGTCTGGAGACGGCTTGTCTATAAGGTTGGTGCTTTAATGGTGGGTCCTTCTTTTTCGTCTTATTTTGCTGGTTTACAGTTTGGGGTGGGTGTGTCCGGTGGAGGAGAGGCTATCTTACATGCCTTGAATCGGCTCATTGAGGCTCGGGGTGCTGAGGTGGGACTTTCTATGTTGCTGGTTGATTTCCAGAATGCTTTCAACCTTGTTGATCGTACGACCATGCTTAAGGAAGTCCGCCGACGCGTTGCCCGGTTCTTTCCCGTTGGGTGGAGTTTTGTTATTCCAGCCCTGCCCGTCTTTTTTATAGGGAGCATTACTTGTGGTCTTGTCAGGGAGTCCAGCAGGGTGATCCTTTGGGTCCGTTGCTTTTCGCTTTGGTTTTGCATCCCTTAGTATGCAAAATCCGGGACACTTTTAACCTCACTATGCAGGCATGGTACTTGGATGATGGCATAATTGTGGGGAAATTAACCTCACTATGCATCACTTTTAACCTCACTATGCAGGAGTGTGTGGCAAAAGTATGGCATCAGCATATTATTGGAACTAATATGTATAGTGTTGTCAGGAAATTAAAACTCCTAAAACCTGAGCTTAAGAAAATAAACAGACAATGCTATACTGACATTGAGAATAGTGCTGATATTGCAAGGATCAAACTGACACAAATTCAGGAGGAACTTGCTCTTTGTCCAGGGGATGCATATTTAATTCAACAGGAGTATGAAGCTCATCAGGTTTCTGCCTCTCTACAAAAAGCTAATATGGCTTTCCTTAGACAGAAAGCTAAAGCTCATTGGTTAAAGGATGGGGATGCTAATACAGCCTACTTCCATGGTGTGAGTAGGGCCAGGAGGAATAAGCATTTTATTTGCCAGATTACTGACCATAAGCAGGCAACTCATAATGACTAGGAAGGGATTCAATATGCTTTTCTTGCTTACTATGAGATGCTGTTGGGAACTAAGGCCCCTACCACCAGGGTTAACAGGTCCATTGTTCAAAAAGGGAAAATATGCTCTGAGGCTCATAAGTTATCTCTCCTACTTCATGTCTCTAAAGAGGAGGTCAGAGATATCATTTTCCACATTCCAGATGACAAGGCACCATGTCCAGATGGGTACTCAAGCAAATTTTATAAAGACAGTTGGGATATCATTGGGGAAGAGGTCACAAATGCTATCATGGATTTTTTTTTAATTCAGGATAGATACTGAGACAAATAAATGCTACCATGATCACATTGATACCTAAGGTTGACAGGCCCACAAGTGTGCTCCAATACAGGCCAATTGCATGTTGTAATGTTATTTATAAGTGTATTTCTAAGATACTATGCAACAAGATGGCCAGTATTCTCCCTGACTTTATTGCTCATAACCAAGGAGGGTTCATACAGGGGAGGAGTATCATGGAAAATATCCTAATATGTCAAGATATAGTCAGACTCTATGAGAGGCGAGCTGTTTCACCAAGGTGTCTGTTTAAAATTGATCTTTAGAAAGCATATGATACCATTCAATGAGACTTTTTGGACCAAATGCTACATGCTTTAAACTTCCCAGTTCAATTCAGAGGGTGGATTATGAAGTGTGTCACAACTGCCAGCTATTCTCTGAACCTAAATGGCAATGTGTTTGGTTTCTTTAAAGGGCAGAGGGGACTAAGACAAGGGGATCCCCTTTCTCCCCTTCTTTTCACTATATGTATGGAATATTTATCTAGACTCCTTGAGCATACCACCACCACCACCACCACCAGAGATTTCAGGTATCATCCCCTCTGTAAACCTATGAAATTGACTCATCTTATGTTTGCAGATGATCTACTCTTATTCTGCAAGGGAGATGCCCCCTCAATTATGACTCTCCTCAGAACTTTTGCTACTTTCTCTCACTCGTCTGGTCTCCAAATGAGTAAAGGGAAGTCCAATGCATATTTTAATGGGGTCAAAAATAACCTGAGACAGGAAATTTTGCAAGTTTCAGGAATGGTTGAAAGGACTCTCCCTTTTAAATATCTTGGAGTTCCTATCAAGACCACTAGACTGAAGGCTCAGGATTGCAAGCCTCTGATTGAAAAAATTGTTCAACGAATAAGGAATTTAGGGGCAAGGAAATTATCCTATGCTGGTAGACTAGTCTTGGTCCAGTCTATGCTAAATACTCTACACAACTATTGGGCTAGTATGTTCATCCTACCACAAGGGGTTATTCTCTGAATTGAATCCATCTGCATGAATTTCTTGTGGGATGGGGGTGTAGACTATATGAGAACTCCCCTTGTATCCTGGGAAAAAAATTGTAAGCCAAAGAATGAAGGGGGACTTGGACTGAAAAATGACACTCTGTGGAACCAAGCTGCTGTGGGAAAATTGGTATGGTGGATTGCCTCTAAATCAGACCATCTTTGGGTCAAATGGGTCAATCAAGTATACATAAAAGGAGGGGATTGGCTAGATTATCATCCTAACACCAACACAAGTTGGGCTTGGCGGAAAATTTGTCACACTAAAGACACTTTACTCAGTTACTATCAGCAACAAGTTTGGACACCAGATAAGCCATACACAATAGCTAAGGGATATGATTTGCTCAGACCCAGAGGGGACAGACTCAGTTGGACGTCCTTGGTATGGACTAAACTCACGGTTCCTAAGCATGGCTTCCTAGCATGGATGTATCATCACAACAGTCTAAACACAAATGAAAAGCTACATAGGTTAGGTATTATTAAGGACGATACCTGTTACATATCTGGCATTGAGACTGAAAGCATTCAACATCTCTTCTTTGAGTGCAGCTATAGTAGGCGGGTTCTTCAACACATTGAGAAGATGATTGGGACTCGTATTCCGCACAATGATACCACTAATTAGAAACTGGCTCTGACGGGGACAAACCTGTGGAAAAATGTGATTAATGCCTACTATAATGCTAGTATTTATCACATTTGGAAGCAACAGAATCAAAGTAAGCACGAACTTACCATTTTACATCTCTAGTAATTGGCGAGCTTGATAGGTAAGGATATGAAGACGCATATCTTGAGCTTTCCTCTGATTTTAATAGGGAATCGGGATAGGAACATAGTTAATTGCGTACAGGCTTATCAGACGTGAAATCGAGCTTGAAGGTGAGTGTTAGACGATTTGGGATTGAAAAGGGGAAGAATTTGATTTTGTTGTCTTAAGCAAATTAGGGCTCTATCTCCCTTTTGTTGTTGTAGCCGGTTAATGGGCTTAGTATCGGATTCCTAATAGCGAACTCCTTGTTGTATGGTGACGGTTTTTTTCTTTAATATACTTACATTTTATCGAAAAAAAAGTCAAAGACTACGAGTGGGAGTGCAGGAAAAGTCAAGAAGCAGAATATAAACTATTTTCGGTCCTATGCATCAGAAAGAGTATCATTTGTGGGGAATTACAGCGGTAGGGGAGGTCAATCCAATTTTAGTGCGCCAAGTTTAAGTATATGTTTCAGGTGTGGAAAGACGGGTCATAAGGCCGTGTCTTGCAGGGTATTTAGGAGTAATCAAAATAGCATTTATGGAAACGGAAATAGAGGTAATGGAGCGGGAAACCAAGGGCTTTATCAAATCCCAATGTCAAGTATTGGAAGTAATAGGAATCCAGGACAGTGGAGTAAACAGAGAAGCTATAACAATAGACAAGGCAATGGAGGTGACCAGAGTAATCGTGGTAAAACATTTGGAACAGCTAGTACAATACAAGGGAATGGGGAGACGGGTAACTAGTATTTATTTGATGGGATTAGAGTCTTATCATTTATATAAGTATTAAGTTGTTAGTAGTCTTAATAAAGTAGTAGAAGTTCCGAAACTTCGGGACGAAGTTTATTTTTAGGGGGTAAAATGTGACACCTCATGTTTTAAGTTTATTTTGTGATACATTTTCGTGTTTTGAGTTAATATGGTTATACATTTTGATAAGAATGATATGGTTTGATAATGATTAAGAAAGTTAATTGTGTTGCAACGATAGTGAGTTGAAATTGCATTCAGATGTGTTGATGGTTTCACGAGGCTTTTGTAGCATTTTGGGTGAACTTCGGCACGAAGTTTATTTTAAGGAGGGAAGACTGTAATACCCCATAATTTCGTAAGTGTTTATAAGAATATTTTATGTAATTTGAATAATTAATTAAAAGGTTAAAAGGTTAATATTTAATAATTGTGAATAAGACGGAATGATATAATAAAGTAATAAATAATAGAATTGCGAGTCGGGATTGGGTAATAATAATATACGATAATTCATATAATGATAATAAACGATAATTATGTTATAATAATAATAATAATAGTAATAGTAATAATAATAATAATAATAATAATAATAATAATAATAATAATAATAATAATAATAATAATAATAATAATAATAATAATAATAATAATAATAATAATAATAATAATAATAATAATAATAATAATAATAATAATAATAATAATAATAATAATAATAATAATAATAATAATAATAATAATAGTAATAAGGTAATTACATAGTTTCCTAATTGCTCTCTTATAGATCTAAACCTACCCTATAAATAAAGATAAATTCCTTGCCCTAGTTTATCATACGCAATCTGAAAATAATTGATTAAAGAGAGAAGGGAGACCTAAAGACGGAAAGGAGGAATTTAGCAAAATCAATTTACCGCCTCGAGGTAATACTTTAAGATCGTCTCATGTATATACTTTGCTTTGCTATAACTCGTAAACCAGGCCACCGTAGGACAAGCCGTGATCGTGACCTTGACCGGTAGACATCAGGGAGTAACCGGACCCCCGTTTGACCACCATTGACCGATGGGATAGGGGTGTCTGAAGGGTGTTTTTGAGGGTGGTTTAAAGGGGTTGTAATATGGGTTTACACGATTTAAACACCTTGGCTTGACTTATCTGACCTGGGCCTGGGTTGGGGTTGGCTCGGGGTGGTTAGTCGATGCCAGTGGGTGGTAGCTGGTGGTCAGGGGTGGTGTTTTGCGGCGGTGGTGGCTGGAAACACGCGAAAACAGGGGAGTTGGGGTCGTTGTTGCTGCTGTGTTGTGTGGCGGTGGTCGTGGCCGTTGAAGGAGGGACGACGTAGTGATGAGTCACCCCTGGAACCACCAAGGGCATTAGTGAGGCTGGTGGCGGCCAGAATGGTGAGGGACAAGGATGGTGAGTGACGGGCTAGAGCATGTGACGGGTTGAAGGGGATTTGTGATGGGTTCAGCTAGGGCGTGAGTTAGAGGCTGCGTGTGGTGGTGGTGGTTTCCGGTGTTTTGGCCGTACATGAGTTGTGTTCAGAGGAGGCTCGTGGTGGAGCTGAGGGTCGGTGGTTGTAGTTGGCGGGAATGAATAATGTTCATTATACGTAACATATGATGATGATTATGGTTATAAAAATAGTAGTTTTACGTATTAAATTATATAATGTTGTGGGCTATTTTTAATGGGTCTTGTCGAGTTAATACACGGGTTGGGATGGTTTATGTGTTTGGTTTTAGTTTGAGACGAGTTTTTAATTAATAATGCTATCGTTATAAATAATGAATAATTGGTTTGAGTTGTTTTTAAGTCGGGTTTAAATTACTAAGTTGCTCAATAATTAATATAATTAATTAATTAGTTTAATTATTTTATAACTTATATAATTAGAATAATTAGTAATTATTATTACTTATGTTTAGGTGACGGTCTATTAAAAATACTATTGTTTGGATTTGCTTGAGCTATTTGATTGGAGAACTTGCTGATCAGGTAGGATAACTACTCAACTTGTCTTACTATTTAATTGATAAAAGGAATTGTGGAACTGTGTGGTTAATTGTTATTGGATGAATTATCGGATGTGAATTATATGTCATTGGATTATACTTTGGTTATTGATTTATTCATATCGTAATTATTGGATACCTCAGACTCGTTCTGGGATGACTATTATTATCGGCATAACATTTGCATTGGATTCCTCAGTTTTATACTGGGATGGTGGATACCTCAGTTTTATATTGGGATGGTGGATACCTCAACCTTGTGTTGGGATGATGGATACCCCGGGCCAGGGATTGGCGGGATGAATGGGTGTTGGGTGATGAGCTCAGTTGTTTTGGCATTATATATCATATCGTTTCACATTGTATTGTTGTTGGTTATTCCTATTCAACCTCGTGGTTGACAGTGTATTCGTGAACACCTATGATGAATCATAATGGGGAGCAGATTTGACAGGTACTAAAGATTAGCTGACTTGGGAGCATTGGCATGGGAGCTCGACTTGGACTATAGTTGCTCTCTAGATCACTTAGTTGACTTATACAACTTTATTTATGTAATTTCCGCTGCATAGTAAATTGTAATGTTAAGGTTTAAATTTAATCGGTTTACAATGTAATAAAACCGTTATTTCAGTTTAAGTTATTAAATTACATTGGTTTGTTTTTATTTGTATCATTTACCTCGGGCAACCGAGATGGTAACAGTCCTATTTATTGAGAATGTCTTGCTAAAGGCTCCTAAATAAATGGGGGTGTTACACAAGTTCACATTGTTTTGTACTAGGATCAAGATGAGATAATGATAATTCATTATTTAATTTTCTTTTCTAACTGTTTGTCGTCTCCCCCTAAACATGGAAAAACTGACACGTTAAAATGACAATCTGCGAAATAAGCCCTAAATAAATCCCTTGTGGTTGGTTTAAGATATTTGATTATTGACGGAGATTCAAATCCAACATATATTCCCAACCTTCTTTGGGGGCCCATCTTTGTGCTTTGTGGTGGAGGTATTGGGACATAAACCACACAACCAAAAACTCTAAGATGGGAAATATTTTGTACCTGACCATGAACTAATTGAGATGGGGAGAATTTATGATAACTGGTTGGCTTGATGCGAATAAGTGATTCTGCATATAATATAACATATCCCCAAGCGGAAATTGGGAGTTTACACTGTTGGAATATGTGTCCTCCGAAAATAATGCGATCACGACTGTTAATCATGATGATCACATGTTTAAATCTCATTATAAAGAATACAATTGGGAAGTAATTTTTTTACTGTCAACTGATCAACATATATCGGTAATGATTGGCTGACTAGAGTTTGACATTACTGTCGTGCGACGGTGGTGATCAGTTGATCCCCTATGTCATACCTATAAGGCAACACTCTTAATTGATCATTTAATTAATCATATAATGTTACGAGATAATTAAATTACTTGAAAATTGACGGACGATTTTGGAAGTAAAATTTACGTATCACATTGAAATTGATTAAAATGAGATACGGTCTGAGTAATCGAATTGTATCATTACTCAGATGAAATTATTGTTTAAGAAAACAATTAAATTTGAATGAATTATTATAAATACAAATTGTTGTGATTTATAAATTGGTAAAATATTTTGGTACAAGTAATTATGAATTACTAAGTCGATTTTTGTATGTGACGTATTTTTAATAATACGTTGATTTTTAATATGTTAAAAATGCACAACAAATACATGCAACATATGACATGTGACATATTGACAATTGACAAAAATAATATGGATTCCATGTTATCCATATGTGCCGAAAATATGAGGAAGATTAGGCAAATATTAAGTTATTTTTATTAGTGGTAAACAACATGATTACCTACTAAAACTAGCCTTGCATACCTATTGCTCATTGTGAAGAACAACTAGGGCATGCATTGGCTCTTTTGTGCCTCGTCTCCCACCCGATTTTGGGGAAGAAAACCCTTGTGGTTTTTCTTCTTATTTTTACTTAATATTCACTTAGATAGAGACTAGTGATAATTATTCATTCATCACACAAAAACAAGAGTTTTAGAAAGAGAAAAATCACCTTCCATTCTCCTCTCTCTCAACCGGTTTTGAGAGCAAAAACCAAAATTATTTTGGGTCAATTTTCTTACAAAATTAATATTGTACTAGTATTTATAATATTGATTTTATTTAAGAGTGTGCTTTGGGTATAATTCCTTGGGAGAGATCCTACACTTGGGTCTTTGTTCATCCAAAAGGAAAGCTCAAGAACAAAAGAGAAGGAGATCTCTTTTGTGCCCATATGAACCGAAATTCCAATGTAAGGATGAATTCTTCTTTATTTTGTTAAATAGTTTGCATGCATAAGATCACTTGTTAATTTTATGACATATTAAAATGGAACATATATGAATATGTTTGTATATAGATCTACTTTTCCTTCAATCGGTATCAAGAGCCATGGTTGTTTGCATGCAAATCGGTTAAATGTTTTTCCGAGTTATAAGAATAACATATAAAACTTGAATAATTTGTGTTATTATGAGATATCACGAAATTAATTTATGCATGTTAAATTTCTGGTCCTAAAATGTTTTAGGATATTTTGGTTAATTTACGGATTTTTATTGTTCATATTATACAATAATGGCATTTAAATATGATTTTATGAGTAAAAATGTCATTTTCGTTCTAAAATTAGCTATACTTCGAATTTTCCAGTGATTTTTGGATATGTTATCACATATATTATTTTGAGATGACCTATAAATTTTCATAATTTTTGGTCATGTTATGCTCGAAAAATGGATTTTTCATTATTAAAATCGGTTTTAGGTGAAAAATAGGTTAATATGAGATAAATTTCGAATATGGTCATATAAATTTAGTATGTTGTCACATGCAATTTTACAAGATGTGTGTAAAATAATAGGCTATAGTGAAGTCTTCTTGCATGTTTTATGGATTTTTGAAGAAAAATAGCATGAATAGTGACATTATTAGTGAAATATTGATAAAACATACTCTATGACTAAAGAAAAACATCATATG
Source organism: Silene latifolia (assembly GCF_048544455.1). NCBI lineage: Eukaryota > Viridiplantae > Streptophyta > Magnoliopsida > Caryophyllales > Caryophyllaceae > Silene > Silene latifolia. Next base: position 82,004,950 of record NC_133531.1, read on the forward strand.
TTGCATTTTATTATCTTTTTCAGATCTAAAATTGAAAAGTTGATGAATAAAATTTTTCTCATGTTTTTATGATTATTTTAGTTAAAACCGATAAACCACAACATTGTTTTTCCGGAAAAATTTCGAAATTTTTAACCTAAGTTTTTGAACATTATGAGTGTCATGGTATTTTTCCAGAATGTTCATGAGTTTAGATTTCAAATTTTGTATTTATTTGAAATTTTGTGATTTATTTGAAGTTTATAGCTTATTTTTGTAATTTTTGGTCCATTAATGAACAATTTTAGAAATATGAGTTAATTATGGTCAAATAATTAGTGAAGACTAAATTTTGAGTCCTAAAAGGTTTGGGTAATTAACTTATGCATAAATATGAATTTATGTAATTTTTGCGATTATAAAATGTTGAAATCACGCAAATCCGTAAAAACCGAGTAATATACGATATTGGCTAATTAAATGCGATTTAGCATAAAATTGGGCATGTTCATACATATTATAATGCTGCATTTTCTTTTTGATTGTCATAATTTTAATTTATGTAATTTTGAATTATGTAATTTTTACTTAGTATGGCCTTAGATTTTAATTGGTATTTCCCGAAATGTATGGGAATATCGATTCGGTTGTAATTTTATTGTGATCTCGTATCACCGTTTTGTAATTTAATAGATTTATTTTATTTTAGTTACAAATGTATAATAGAAAATTATGTAATTTATTATGTAATTTAATTTATTTCGGAGTTCCCAAAGACGGATTTCTTCAAGATGGCGATACATAAAGACGATGTTACCTTGAGATGCGTGCCACAACCGAAGTTCAAGGGACCAATGGAGTTGGTTTCCGAATATGTAATAGTTAAATAGTTTTTCTATTTTAGGAAGGCCATACTAGGATTTATTTATTTTATGCTTTCATTTTATTTTATGTCACATGCATCGCTAAATCGCTATAACTAAAACATGCATCTTCTTTCATCGAGTTTATCGACCGTGTCAATTAAAATTATCGTAGTTCACCGCTTTAGTTCACTTAAAACGTGATAGATAATAAATTGACATGACCTCTCGCTAAAACAATTAATTGAGACATAGCCTTACCAAATAGTAGAAACCATGAAAACCTATTTCGCGAGGGAGTGCACTCGGCCACACCGGGGTACAAACCTTGTTACGTAGGGGAAATGGGTGATAAATGTCTATCCACCGAATTCATGTTGATAAGGGATGTATCGGCCACACCGTGCCCAAGTTAATGTGGGTTTGGATCATGGACACATTTATTCGAAATTTGGATTGAACTCAACAAAAGTTTTTGATAAGGGATGTATCGGCCACACCGTGCCCTTGTCGGATGTGTTTTGGGCTAAAGATAATTGTTAATGTAATATTATCGACCAAGAGTTCTAAAATTAGAATCGATTAAACGTTAATCCACCGAGTTATATTGATAAAGGATGTATCGGCCCCACCGTGCCTAAGTCGATATAAATTTGGGTCTTGGAATCATTTATAATAGTTGGGTAGAGGTCACTATATAAATGTTCATATCTTGTTAAATATTTACAAGTATGATATTAAAAGACAAATGTTAATATTTCCTTTTCCTCCATATTTGTAGTTCAATACAATGAATCCATCAAATGCTACCGCACCGATAACTATTGAGTCTTACCACAATGTTTTTGACGACGTTTGCTCCCACAATGATTTCGACACTACTAGAGAACTTCATTTTGGGATAGGTTCGGATGGAAACCTTAACTTCATCACTTCTTCTAAACCACCTACTACTACTAGACCTCGTGTGAGTCCGTCTCGGAAAGCGCCTCATACAATCTATAGGGTCTTTGTCTCGGAAGATAAAGATGCCAAAACTAGTGGGAGCTCAAGCAATCAAGTTCTTGCTTCAAAGGGCAAAAGGTTCAAGAAGAAGGGAAAGAAAATCAAAAACTTCAAGCAAGTTAATGATGAGTGCCATTATTGCTATGGCATGGGACATTGGCTTAGGAACTGTCCCGTATATTTGCGAAATATAAGGGAAGGAATCATCGTTCCAAAAGGTAAAATTCCTAAAGAAATTTATGTTATTGATATAAATTATACTTCCACTACGACATGGGTACTAGATACCGGTTGTGGTTCTCACCTTTGTAATCATTTACAGGGTTTAAGAGATGTGAAGAGGCTTAGCAAGGGAGATGTGGATCTACGCCTTGGAAATGGAGCTCGGGTAGCGGCCGAATCCAAAGGAACTTATGTTTTAGCTTTGCCTAATGGATTTGAGTTGTATTTACATAATTGTTTTTATGTGCCTACACTCTCTAAAAACATTATTTCAATCGCTATGCTAGACATGGACGGTTTTTGTTTTGTCATTAAGAACAATCGTTGTACTATTTCTAGGAACGACTTGGTTATAGGCCAAGCTTCCTCTATCAATGGTATTTACATTTTAGAGACCTCAAATCCGACTAATGATATCTATAACATTCAATCAAAGAAACTCAAATCAAGTGACCCAAGTGAAGCGTTCATTTGGCATTGTCGATTAGGTCACATAAACGAGAATCGCATCAAAAGATTAATTTCGACTAATGTGATAACACCATTTGATTATAAATCATATGGTACATGCGAATATTGCCTACTTGGTAAAATGACTCGTAATCCTTTTAGTGGTAAAGGGACACGAGCTAGTGAACTATTGGGACTCATACACACTGATGTTTGTGGACCAATGAGTATCACCGCTCGTGGTAATTATGACTACTTTATAACCTTCACCGATGACTTGAGTAGATATGGGTATATCTATTTGATGAAGCATAAGAGTGAAGCGTTTGAGAAATTCAAGGAATTTCAAAACGAAGTAGAGAACCAATTGAACAAAAGGATTAAGGCACTACGATCCGATCGTGGTGGAGAATACCTTAGCCTTGAATTTGATTCACACTTGAAAGGTTGTGGTATTATATCACAACTTACTCCACCCGGAACACCACAACTTAATGGTGTTGCCGAAAGGAGAAATCGAACCCTACTTGATATGGTTCGATCCATGATGAGTCAAACCGAGTTACCAAACTCGTTTTGGGGATTTGCGATTCAAACCGCAATTAGATCTTTAAACAATAGTCCCATAAAGTCCACTGAAAAAGACTCCATGTGAGATGTGGACGGGAAGGGTTCCCAATATATCCTATATGAAGATTTGGGGATGTGATGCTTACGTCAAGTCTAAGAACGACAACAAGCTTGCCCCAAGATCCAAAAAGTGCATCTTTGTAGGTTACCCCTTAACCTCACGAGGTTACTACTTCTATAAACCTCAAGAAAACAAAGTGTTTGTGTCTTGTGAGGCTGTCTTCTTAGAAAGAGAATTTATTTCTAAGAGACAGAGTGGGAGAAATTTTGAACTTGATGAAGTTCAAGAGCCACAAACCGAGATAGAGACGCAAGAAGAAGTTCCTTCGTCGTCTAGTACGGTTATTCCTCCTCCTCTTAGAAGAACGGGCCGTGTTATTCGCCATCCCGATCGATATGTGGGACTTATCGAAGAATATGGAACACTTGATGTGTTGGTTATAGAAAGTGACGAGCCCGCCACCTACAAGACCGCAATCTCTAGTCCTAATTCCTCCTTATGGCTTGAAGCCATGAAGTCCGAAATGGATTCTATGCATGAAAACCAAGTTTGGGACTTGGTAGATTTGCCTAAAGGGGCAAGACCCTTTCAATGCAAATGGATATTCAAAATCAAGAATGGCATAGAAGGACATGATGATGTCTACAAAGCTAGGCTAGTGGCAAAAGGATTTACCCAAGTCCAAGGTCTCTATTATGATGAGACCTTCACCTCCGTAGCCATGCTAAGATCCATACGGATTTTGTTAGCGATTGCCACATTTCATGATTATGAAATATGGCAAATGGATGTCAAAATCGCTTTTCTAAATGGGAATTTAGAAGAGGAGGTGTACATGATACAACCCGAAGGTTTTGTTGATTCTAAAAATCCTAACAAAGTGTGCAAGCTTAAGAGATCCATTTATGGTCTTAAGCAAGCATCTAGAAGTTGGAATCATCGATTCAATCATGTTATAAAGGAAAATGGTTTCACTCGAAGTGTTGAGGAACCATGTTTATACATGAAATTTAGTGGGAGCAATGTTGTGTTCCTAATCTTGTATGTCTATGACATACTACTCATTGGAAATGATTTTACAATGTTGTCTTCTGTTAAGAAGTGGTTAGGTAACCACTCCCAAATGAAGGATTTAGGAGAGGCACAACACATATTAGGTATCCGGATCCATAGAGATAGATCCAAGAGGATATTGGCACTAAGTCAAGAGTCTTATGTTGATAAGATTCTTCGACGGTTCAGCATGGACAAATCCAAAAGGGGTTTGGTACCTATGGTAACCGGGACGATATTAAGCAAGACTCAATCTCCCTCCGAACCCCATGATGTTGAACGCATGAAGTTGATCCCTTATGCTTCCGCCGTTGGATCAATCATGTATGCCATGATATGCACACGTCCTGATGTCTCGTATGCCTTGAGCATGACGAGTAGATATCAAGGAAATCCAGGTGAGAGTCACTGGATTGCTGTCAAGAACATCCTTAAGTACTTGAGAAGAACTAAGGATTCTATCCTAGTGTTTGGAGGAGACACTGAGTTGCGTGTTTATGGATACACGGACTCAAGTTTTCAAACAGATAGAGATGACTTGAAATCACAAGTTGGTTTCGTTTTCATGCTAAATGGTGGTGCCGTAGTGGAGAAGCTTCAAGGAAGTCAGAATCGCGGATTCTACAACGGAGGTGAGTACATTGCAAAGATCGAAGTCGCTTAAGGAAGTCTGTTTGGACCAGTGCAATTCACGGAAGGTCTAAAAGTAGTACCTACCGCCAATGATCCCATCACTCTCTATTGTGATAATAGTGGGACGATCTTCCAAGCTAAGGAGCCGAAGTCTAGTAATAGATCTAGACATGTACTTAGAAAATATCATGTAATAAGAGATTTCATTGAAAGAAAGGAAATTGCGATTTGTAAGGTTGGGACGGATGACAACATAGCTGATCCGCTCACCAAGCCTTTATCGCAGGCAAAACATGATGGACATATGGCGTCCATGGGACTTAAACGTGTACCAAGTCTATGTTAGATTTTGAAATGAAATAAAAGTGTTGTTTTTGTTCATGTTCATAATCACATTTGTCTTTTATCTTTAATTTATACATTGTTACATCCAAACGGGTTGTAGTGACAATTGAACCCCGTTAAATTGAACACGGATTAACATAGTATTTGCCCATAGTCACTTGTATGAGGTGACGTCTCGAAGTGACTAGAGTGTGATGCGATTGATGGCAAGTTCAAGTGCCTTAGAGTCATGTGAGATGACTAGTCGATCACATAGGCGGCATTTGTTAGGAACATTTTGTCGGGCCTTATGACCGCTTATAGAGTTCTGGCAATTTATATAGCCTGGTCGTGGCGAGAGCTACTATAGTATTCAAATGAGTCGATTCTTTTGACTAAAGACTATCCGCCTAATATGGCACAGTTTCAGATTAACTTTGATTTGTGTTACTACGACCTTCGCAAATGGGGTCAAATGGGCATATTTTTGGTTATGATGGCTGTGGCTAGTCGAAGGGAATGAGTGCGATAGGAATTGTCCACCCCTAGTCAGGGTTATAACAATATCTCAGGGCCACTCGAGGAGTAATGAACTGGAAATGCGTGGCCACGCTCGGAAATTATCTATGATAGATAAGTCCGGTCAATCAGTTATTCTCCAGATCGAGGAAACCACTCTCGATATGATCACTTACAAGTACGACCAGAAAGACACCTTGCATTGAGTGGGAGACAGTAATAGGACAAGAGAATTGGTGACGCACACTTGTCGAGGACAAGTGGGAGATTGTTGGAATATGTGTCCTCCGACAATAATGCGATCACGACTGTTGATCATGATGATAGCATGTTTAAATCTCATTATAAAGAATACAATTGGGAAGTAATTTTTTTACTGTCAACTGATCAACATATATCGGTAATGATTGGCTGACTAGAGTTTTTGATAAGGGATGTATCGGCCACACCGTGCCCTTGTCGGATGTGTTTTGGGCTAAAGATAATTGTTAATGTAATATTATCGACCAAGAGTTCTAAAATTAGAATCGATTAAACGTTAATCCACCGAGTTATATTGATAAAGGATGTATCGGCCCCACCGTGCCTAAGTCGATATAAATTTGGGTCTTGGAATCATTTATAATAGTTGGGTAGAGGTCACTATATAAATGTTCATATCTTGTTAAATATTTACAAGTATGATATTAAAAGACAAATGTTAATATTTCCTTTTCCTCCATATTTGTAGTTCAATACAATGAATCCATCAAATGCTACCGCACCGATAACTATTGAGTCTTACCACAATGTTTTTGACGACGTTTGCTCCCACAATGATTTCGACACTACTAGAGAACTTCATTTTGGGATAGGTTCGGATGGAAACCTTAACTTCATCACTTCTTCTAAACCACCTACTACTACTAGACCTCGTGTGAGTCCGTCTCAGGAAGACTACCTCATACAATCTATAGGGTCTTTGTCTCTGGAAGATAAAGATGCCAAAACTAGTGGGAGCTCAAGCAATCAAGTTCTTGCTTCAAAGGGCAAAAGGTTCAAGAAGAAGGGAAAGAAAATCAAAAACTTCAAGCAAGTTAATGATGAGTGCCATTATTGCTATGGCATGGGACATTGGCTTAGGAACTGTCCCGTATATTTGCGAAATATAAGGGAAGGAATCATCGTTCCAAAAGGTAAAATTCCTAAAGAAATTTATGTTATTGATATAAATTATACTTCCACTACGACATGGGTACTAGATACCGGTTGTGGTTCTCACCTTTGTAATCATTTACAGGGGTTTAAGAGATGTGAAGAGGCTTAGCAAGGAGATGTGGATCTACGCCTTGGAAATGGAGCTCGGGTAGCGGCCGAATCCAAAGGAACTTATGTTTTAGCTTTGCCTAATGGATTTGAGTTGTATTTACATAATTGTTTTTATGTGCCTACACTCTCTAAAAACATTATTTCAATCGCTATGCTAGACATGGACGGTTTTTGTTTTGTCATTAAGAACAATCGTTGTACTATTTCTAGGAACGACTTGGTTATAGGCCAAGCTTCCTCTATCAATGGTATTTACATTTTAGAGACCTCAAATCCGACTAATGATATCTATAACATTCAATCAAAGAAACTCAAATCAAGTGACCCAAGTGAAGCGTTCATTTGGCATTGTCGATTAGGTCACATAAACGAGAATCGCATCAAAAGATTAATTTTGACTAATGTGATAACACCATTTGATTATAAATCATATGGTGCATGCGAATATTGCCTACTTGGTAAAATGACTCGTAATCCTTTTAGTGGTAAAGGGACACGAGCTAGTGAACTATTGGGACTCATACACACTGATGTATGTGGACCAATGAGTATCACCGCTCGTGGTAATTATGACTACTTTATAACCTTCACCGATGACTTGAGTAGATATGGGTATATCTATTTGATGAAGCATAAGAGTGAAGCGTTTGAGAAATTCAAGGAATTTCAAAACGAAGTAGAGAACCAATTGAACAAAAGGATTAAGGCACTACGATCCGATCGTGGTGGAGAATACCTTAGCCTTGAATTTGATTCACACTTGAAAGGTTGTGGTATTATATCACAACTTACTCCACCCGGAACACCACAACTTAATGGTGTTGCCGAAGGAGGAATCGAACCTTACTTGATATGGTTCGATCCATGATGAGTCAAACCGAGTTACCAAACTCGTTTTGGGGATTTGCGATTCAAACCGCAATTAGATCTTTAAACAATAGTCCCACAAAGTCCACTGAAAATACTCCATGTGAGATGTGGACGGGAAGGGTTCCCAATATATCCTATATGAAGATTTGGGGATGTGATGCTTACGTCAAGTCTAAGAACGACAACAAGCTTGCCCCAAGATCCAAAAAGTGCATCTTTGTAGGTTACCCCTTAACCTCACGAGGTTACTACTTCTATAAACCTCAAGAAAACAAAGTGTTTGTGTCTTGTGAGGCTGTCTTCTTAGAAAGAGAATTTATTTCTAAGAGACAGAGTGGGAGAAATTTTGAACTTGATGAAGTTCAAGAGCCACAAACCGAGATAGAGACGCAAGAAGAAGTTCCTTCGTCGTCTAGTACGGTTATTCCTCCTCCTCTTAGAAGAACGGGCCGTGTTATTCGCCATCCCGATCGATATGTGGGACTTATAGAAGAATATGGAACACTTGATGTGTTGGTTATAGAAAGTGACGAGCCCGCCACCTACAAGACCGCAATCTCTAGTCCTAATTCCTCCTTATGGCTTGAAGCCATGAAGTCCGAAATGGATTCTATGCATGAAAACCAAGTTTGGGACTTGGTAGATTTGCCTAAAGGGGCAAGACCCCTTCAATGCAAATGGATATTCAAAATCAAGAATGGCATAGAAGGACATGATGATGTCTACAAAGCTAGGCTAGTGGCAAAAGGATTTACCCAAGTCCAAGGTCTCTATTATGATGAGACCTTCACCTCCGTAGCCATGCTAAGATCCATACGGATTTTGTTAGCGATTGCCACATTTCATGATTATGAAATATGGCAAATGGATGTCAAAATCGCTTTTCTAAATGGGAATTTAGAAGAGGAGGTGTACATGATACAACCCGAAGGTTTTGTTGATTCTAAAAATCCTAACAAAGTGTGCAAGCTTAAGAGATCCATTTATGGTCTTAAGCAAGCATCTAGAAGTTGGAATCATCGATTCAATCATGTTATAAAGGAAAATGGTTTCACTCGAAGTGTTGAGGAACCATGTTTATACATGAAATTTAGTGGGAGCAATGTTGTGTTCCTAATCTTATATGTCTATGACATACTACTCATTGGAAATGATATTACAATGTTGTCTTCTGTTAAGAAGTGGTTAGGTAACCACTCCCAAATGAAGGATTTAGGAGAGGCACAACACATATTAGGTATCCGGATCCATAGAGATAGATCCAAGAGGATATTGACACTAAGTCAAGAGTCTTATGTTGATAAGATTCTTCGACGGTTCAGCATGGACAAATCCAAAAGGGGTTTGGTACCTATGGTAACCGGGACGATATTAAGCAAGACTCAATCTCCCTCCGAACCCCATGATGTTGAACGCATGAAGTTGATCCCTTATGCTTCCGCCGTTGGATCAATCATGTATGCCATGATATGCACACGTCCTGATGTCTCATATGCCTTGAGCATGACGAGTAGATATCAAGGAAATCCAGGTGAGAGTCACTGGATTGCTGTCAAGAACATCCTTAAGTACTTGAGAAGAACTAAGGATTCTATCCTAGTGTTTGGAGGAGACACTGAGTTGCGTGTTAATGGATACACGGACTCAAGTTTTCAAACAGATAGAGATGACTTGAAATCACAAGTTGGTTTCGTTTTCATGCTAAATGGTGGTGCCGTAAGCTGGAGAAGCTTCAAGGAAGCTGTAACCGCGGATTCTACAACGGAGGCTGAGTACATTGCAAAGATCGGAATCGCCGCTAAGGAAGCTGTTTGGACCAGGCAATTCACGGAAGGTCTAAAAGTAGTACCTACCGCCAATGATCTCATCACTCTCTATTGTGATAATAGTGGGACGATCTTCCAAGCTAAGGAGCCGAAGTCTAGTAATAGATCTAGACATGTACTTAGAAAATATCATGTAATAAGAGATTGCATTGAAAGAAAGGAAATTGCGATTTGTAAGGTTGGGACGGATGACAACATAGCTGATCCGCTCACCAAGCCTTTATCGCAGGCAAAACATGATGGACATATGGCGTCCATGGGACTTAAACGTGTACCAAGTCTATGTTAGATTTTGAAATGAAATAAAAGTGTTGTTTTTGTTCATGTTCATAATCACATTTGTCTTTTATCTTTAATTTATACATTGTTACATCCAAACGGGTTGTAGTGACAATTGAACCCCGTTAAAGTGAACACGGATTAACATAGTATTTGCCCATAGTCACTTGTATGAGGTGACGTCTCGAAGTGACTAGAGTGTGATGCGATTGATGGCAAGTTCAAGTGCCATAGAGTCATGTGAGATGACTAGTCGATCACATAGGCAGACTCTTAGGAACATTTTGTCGGGCCTTATGACCGCTTATAGAGTTCTGGCAATTTATATAGCCTGGTCGTGGCGAGAGCTACTATAGTATTCAAATGAGTCGATTCTTTTGACTAAAGACTATCCGCCTAATATGGCACAGTTTCAGATTAACTTTGATTTGTGTTACTACGACCTTCGCAAATGGGGTCAAATGGGCATATTTTTGGTTATGATGGCTGTGGCTAGTCGAAGGGAATGAGTGCGATAGGAATTGTCCACCCCTAGTCAGGGTTATAACAATATCTCAGGGCCACTCGAGGAGTAATGAACTGGAAATGCGTGGCCACGCTCGGAAATTATCTATGATAGATAAGTCCGGTCAATCAGTTATTCTCCAGATCGAGGAAACCACTCTCGATATGATCACTTGCAAGTACGACCAGAAAGACACCTTGCATTGAGTGGGAGACAGTAATAGGACAAGAGAATTGGTGACGCACACTTGTCGAGGACAAGTGGGAGATTGTTGGAATATGTGTCCTCCGACAATAATGCGATCACGACTGTTGATCATGATGATAGCATGTTTAAATCTCATTATAAAGAATACAATTGGGAAGTAATTTTTTTACTGTCAACTGATCAACATATATCGGTAATGATTGGCTGACTAGAGTTTGACATTACTGTCGTGCGACGATGGTGATCAGTTGATCTCCTAGGTCATACCTATAGGGCAACACTCTTAATTGATCATTTAATTAATCGTATAATGTTACGCGTTAATTAAATTACTTGAAAATTGACGGACGATATTGGAAGTAAAATTTACGTATCACATTGAAATTGATTAAAATGAGATACGGTCTGAGTAATCGAATTGTATCATTACTTAGATGAAATTATTGTTTAAAAAACAATTAAATTTTAATGAATTATTATAAATAGAAATTGTTGTGATTTATAAATTGGTAAAATATTTTGGTACAAGTAATTATGAATTACTAAGTCGATTTTTGTATGTGACGTATTTTTAATAATACGTTGATTTTTAATATGTTAAAAATGCACAACAAATATATGCAACATATGACCATGTGACATATTGACAATTGACAAAAATAATATGGATTCCATGTTATCCATATGTGCCGAAAATATGAGGAAGATTAGGCAAATATTAAGTTATTTTTATTAGTGGTAAACAACATGATTACCTACTAAAACTAGCCTTGCATACCTATTGCTCATTGTGAAGTACAACTAGGGCATGCATTGGCTCTTTTGTGCCTCCTCTCCCACCCGGTTTTGGGGAAGAAAACCCTTGTGGTTTTTCTTCTTATTTTTACTTAATATTCACTTAGATAGAGACTAGTGATAATTATTCATTCATCACACAAAAACAAGAGTTTTAGAAAGAGAAAAATCACCTTCCATTCTCCTCTCTCTCAACCGGTTTTGAGAGCAAAAACCAAAATTATTTTGGGTCAATTTTCTTACAAAATTAATATTGTACTAGTATTTATAATATTGATTTTATTTAAGAGTGTGCTTTGGGTATAATTTCTTGGGAGATATCCTACACTTGGGTCTTTGTTCATCCAAAAGGAAAGCTCAAGAACAAAAGAGAAGGAGATCTCTTTTGTGCCCATATGAACCGAAATTCCAATGTAAGGATGAATTCTTCTTTATTTTGTTAAATAGTTTGCATGCATAAGATCACTTGTTAATTTTATGACAAATTAAAATGGAACATATATGAATATGTTTGTATATAGATCTACTTTTCCTTCATACACCTCATAAGTAATGGTCTAGCAATTAGTTGAAGTCGTTTGATTAAAGATTCAGCTAGACCGTTTTGTGTATGAACATGAGCTACGGGATGTTCAACATTTATCCCCATCAACATGCAATAGTCATTAAAAGTCTGAGAAGTAAATTCACCAGCATTATCAAGACGAATATTCTTGGTAGGTGTATCTGGAAAATGCACTAGTAATTTTATTAATTGAGCAAGTAGTCTCGCAAACGCCACGTTTCGAGTTGATAACAAACATACATGAAACCATCTAGTCGATGCATCGACTAAAACCATAAAATATCTAAATGGTCCACTTGAGGGATGAACTGGTCCACAAATATCTCTTTGTATTCGTTCAAGAAATGATATTGATTCATGATTAGTTTTAGCTGGTGATGGTCGTATAATCAATCTTCCTTGCGAGCATGCGGAACATGAAAAAATTCCAAAAAAAACAAAATAGAAATTTTCAAAATTGACATCAAATTTCTTAATTTACAATTAAAATTACCATTTTACAAAAATAAAAATAAAATTGTTAGTGAATCGATTAACATTTTTCATAGTAATATAGCTCATAAAAGTTATACATTTATTTATTTATTTATTTAAAATTACACAAACTTGAAAAGAAAAACAAATGAGTAGCTTAATAATATTCTTAAACGTAAAATTATGGCATCTTATATTCAACTATTATTTAAGTTCAACCCACAATAATTTTCACATAAGTCCAATGATTTTCTTAAAGGCATCGTCGAATTTTCTGACAAGTCTCTTCTAATTCCGTACCCTAGCCTAACCGTTAATCCATTTAACTCTCATACTAATTTTGCAATAATTTCTACCACCATAAAGATTATATAAAACAACCCATTATATACAACCCTTTGAATACTTTTGTTTTTTTCCAATTAATATTTATGTCATTTAAAGTTTGTGAACGCTAATTTTAGTGTACATCATTTAACTTCCAAATTGCATTATTTAGCCTCTCCTATTTAAGATCGTCTCATTTGTTTTCCTCCAAAACAATCATTTGGGTGGTAAAAATTTGCAGTATTTTCTTTAGCTTGAATTTTGAATGACGAATTACTAATTTGTGTATTGTTTTTTGTCGTACTTTTGTTTTGTAGGCGGTACAAAAGGAAGATCTTGTGGTGAAGTCATATGGTTATCGGCTAACTCCTGATGCCATGCACACTCCACAGATAAATTCACTTTTTATACAACTAACAACCCCAATATTTCAATTTGGTTTTAAAGTTTTCTAGTTCGTACATAATCAAATTTTAAAATTTATGAATTTTTATTAGATGATGATCAAAATTAAAGAATAGAAATATGTATCAATGATGAAATAAATTCCGATTTCATTTGATATTCACAAAAAAAAAAAAAAAAAACTATATAAATTTTTATTCCTAGAGAAAACCTGTGATTTCCACGGGTAACAAAACTAGTTTGTATATTAATTGGGTGGATTACTATTGTTATCCATAATATTTTAACAATCACTCTCTATCTCCCTCTATCATTGTTTCCATTCACATTGAGATTGTCCCTATATACAAAGTATGACAACAATACTGTGGTCTTATAGACTTAGAGTCACTTTCTTTAAGTTCAATTCAGATTTTATAAGTTCCGTTTAGAAAAGTTCATTTCCTATAAGTTCAGTTCAAATTATAAGTTCAATTTAGAAAAATTCAGATCATATAAATTCAGTTCAAAAAAGCTCATAAACTTTAAGTTGATTTATACGAAGTATTAGATTATTTATGTTAAATTTGTTAACATCTTGTTAAGTAAAATCAACGCACTTTATAAAATAAGACGATCTTACACTGTGAGACGACTCATTTTTATATATAAAAGTACTATTTACTCAATTCTAATAAATGAAGTGTCTTTTTATATAATGAGATTGTCTCACAGTCTCACATTACGTTTTTTATTGTCAAATTAACATACCATATATTATGTAGTTACTAGGGCTGAGCAAAATTATACGATACGGTTTTATTATACGTATCTGATACGCTATACGAATTTAAATATACGGATTTCCGGATATCCAATACGAATTTTTGGATATCCGATACGGTTCTTTAAAAACCGTATCGGATAAGGATCGGTAAAATATGGAACCGGATATATGGTATCCGATACAATTTCCTTTTTTCTAGAATAAAATATTAAAATATATATATAAATCACAAAATATCCAATATGTTGGTGATAACACCTTATTACTATTAAACTTTATAAGTTATTTACTCTTATAACTTTTTAAAACACTTTTAAATTGCTAAAAAAACCAATAAGCACACATAGAAATGGAAAAAATATATTAAATTATATAAGTGAGGCTGAAAACCGGATATACGATTTTCGGATATATAGAAAAACCGGATATACGATTTCCTTATATACAGAAAAACCATATCGGATAAGGATACTAAAAAAGAAGATTTAAAAAACCGGATATCCGATACGGTTCCAAAACCGTATCGGATATCCGGTTTTGGTCACCCCTAGTAGTTACATACCATACATTATGCAGTTATGAAAATGAAGACCCATATTGAGGCTCTTGTTTTTTGTCAGAAACGAATCGAAAAGGTAGTCAAAACACGAAAAGGTACTGGAAATCGAAAAACTAATCGAAACACGAAAAGGTAGCTGATAAGGTAACTGGAAATTAGGAGCTGATAAGGTGATTGATTATATAAAAAATTGTTTGGTAAACTAACTGAAAGAGTAGCTTATTTTGATAAAATGACGTAAAAGGATATAATAATTATTTAATATATTATCAATTGAAGGGTAAAAATGTAATATTACCAAGAATCAGGGACCTGAAATGTGAAATGCTACTCTAGGTAGCATTTCATTTCAGGTAGCTTATTTGGGCAAATAAGCTACTTGCCAAACACTTCCAGAAAAATAAGTTACCTGAAGTTTTTATCAAAAAAGCTACTTCAGTCAAAACACAGGTACCTGAATTGTCTTGCCAAACAGAGCCTAAGTATTATCAGTCTAGACTTTGTAAGTAACATTAATCTTTGGGTTAGATGAACAACTATATTTGAAGGACACGTATTTGGGGAGGAAAATGAAGATTATGAAGAAATATATATAAATATAGATGAGGAAGAGGATAATATGGAAATCGATAAATAGTTAAAAAAAGATGTAATATGTGATTTTTTTTATTATACTCGAAGGGGGGGGGGGGGGGGGGTTGGTGAATTGAGTATTTAAAAAACTTATGCCCACTTTTTATTTTATATCAATGCAATTAATTACTTAAAGTTTATTGATTAAACTTTAACTAATTACCTAAGTGATTCTAAACATAATGAAATGAACGGAAAGGAAAACTGCAAGGACACACGATATTTGAAGTGGTCAGCTTCATACGTCGAAGCCTACATCCACTATTCTCGATTAATAATTTTAGTACCTTTCTCCGGATTACAAAATTATCAACCCAACGCGTATAACTAACTCTAGTTATAACTCAATTTGAATATCACTAGATATTCGATTTTGACTATCTTAAGTTACTAAGAAAGTGTTTGATTGTTCTTCTAGTGTTCACAATATTAACGAGTAAGAAACAATATTTAAGTGCTATTATCCAATAACTTAATTTCAAAAGTAATTGCAATAAAGAACAACACGACTTTTCAAAACAATTTTCGATTGCAAAATAATGATTGATGCGTGCATTTTATATAGGTATTTCGTACTTTATTTGCACGCATTTCTATGCATTTTGTGTAGTGTTTAGCTACAAATGTCCCCCGAATTGTCTACTTTGGTTTCTCTTGTATTATTTACAGGTATGAACCGGAAAGGAGCATAATAAAGCTTAATACCTGTCCCTATGCATGCATTTAGGAGATTAGTTGAGTCGGAGCCTTAAGACTACTATTTTGAGATGCGCAAAGAATAAGATAGCTAGGCGAGCAAAGGAAGAACTTCAAATTGCTAGTGCCTACTTTGAAGAGCCATATCTAGAGTTCTACAATAGATTTTCAGGTGATTCTATTTGGAGATGAAATCTAGTTTTCTTAGCTTTCCAACGCCACTAGAATCGTCCTGTTTGACCAAGTAACGAAGAAATGGCAGCCGTTTGAAGTTCAGTGCGCGAAGCAGGAATTGTGCGCTGGAAAGTACTCGATCGAGTACAATTGTGTTCGATCGACTCCTTTTTATACTCGATCGAGTAGTTGTATTTTAGGGGTTACTCGATCGAGTGGTTTGAGCTTAATTTTGTTCGATCGAGTGATATAAAGTTACTCGATCGAGTGGTTTTGATGTTACGCGGGATTAATTAACCCGTGTTGGGCTTAATTTCGTGATAGACGTTTGTTTTCCTATTTAAGCTTTCATAATTAGGTTAAGAAGGATGTTTTTACTCATCTTGGAATGCCACGTACTCTCTGAATATCTCCCTTAAATTTTCCACTGTAACTTTTACTCTTGGATCTCTTGGCATGGATTTTGGTTGTTCTTTACGCAGGAATCGCTTATGATTGTAATATCTTTTCTCCTCTTAATCTTAATCTCATTACTTTCTTGCTTTAATCCTTGCTTTATTGTCTTAATTATTCTGCCCTAATCTTAGTTTATGCTTAATTTCTGTTATAGCATCATGTCTCTAGTTAGTTTATTCATTATTGTTATTGTTGACATCACTAGCGTTATGAGTAGCTAATTTCTTTTATGTTAGCACTAGGGAATCCATGGTAGGACTGTGACGATGTAGCGAATAGACTAGATGGTTTACTTGTGAGAATCTGTACCCATGGCAATATAACTGTATCACCAATTTAGTTGAATGCATGATTCTAAATTACTTTAATTTGGTTAACTTCGTTCCTGGATCGGAAGATTGGAATGAACAGACCTGCTATGAACAGTAGACTACCATAACGAGGACGGAAGTTAAGTTAGTGGAAATCTAGGGTAGAAAGTGGACCGGAAGGACCTTTCCCTTACCCTTCTCACAGTAGATTGTCTAAGTTATTTGCGACTGAGTCGATAAACTGCCATGGTGAACCGAAATCCTGACATGTTCTCTCTTATTTGATCACCTTTATTATATTTTCTATCTTTTATTGCTCTCTCTTTACTGCTCTTCCCTTTAAACATTCATTAGTTTAGAAAACCAAACTAAAACCCCCCAATTGTGACATAGATAGACGGACTACAGATAGATACCTTGCCTCCCTGTGGAGGTCGACCCTACTTGCTGCTAGCTTCTGTTAGTTGTATTTAGGTATTATTTTTGGTACAGAAACGACCGTATCAATGATAAACTTAATTTGTTTGCAAGGATATTTTAAAGCTCATGGTTGAAAAGTGTGTTGAAAGAATAAAGAAGTGTTGTATTTATAGTAGAGAGGAGATCTAGGTTTAGGAATAAAACCCAAGATGCCGTGTATGTGTGTCGTGAGAGGCAAGAAGGGAATTAGGTCAAATCTTTCCTAAACTTGGAAAATAAGAAAGAATAAGATAATATAAAGAGATAAGAAATCTCTAACAAATATTATGTTCATCTACTTTAGTTCTTATCCAAGTAAGAAAAAGATCTTAATATATTTATTTATTCTAATAATATCTTACCAAAAGATATGGAATAAATATAAGGAGATAAAATATATTTAACAAATATTTTATCTATGATCTTTACCTAAACCCTAGATCTCGTTTACATTAAGAAAGGAATAAGATCTATCTTTTTCCTATTTTAATCCAACACTATTTTAGATAAAAGATACAAAATAAATAGAAGGAGATAAAATATCTCTAGCAAATATTTATTTAAGATCTTTACCATTCAACCCTAGATACTATATAGATCACGTGTGAAGTATACAGTAAGTAGGAGATCTAATTTTAACCTAATAGTATCTTTATATAATGGAAAAGAATAAATCAAATAATATATAAAGATAAAATATCTTAACCAAATATTATTACTAAGATTTATTCCAAACCCTAACTTGCACAAAGTGTATTCGAATAAGAAGGAAAAACGACTCATAGGCCGACCACCCAAACCGAAACCCTAGCTAAGATATTAGGTTAGATAATTAGGGTTTAGATATGAATAAAAGGAAAACTCTAGATAGCATGACAACTCATAAGTTGTTTTACTAATCAATAGGATAATCTCAAACTCATTTGATCTAATCATGTCCCAAATCTCAGTCTACTATAAACATACTTTTATTTAAAGATTTTATTATTTAAGCTTTGAAAAATATATTTTAAAAACATTAAAATCGTGTTCTTCATATTGCAGCTCAAAGTTATAGTAGAATCACCTATAACTTTGAGTTCAACTAGTAAAGTTATAACTAAAACAGCTATAACATTACTTGTCAAAATTACTTCTAAAATTACCGTTATCGAATGATGACCTATACTAGCTAATCTTCCTAGAGATCTTCAGTAGTAGGATCATCTCTTTATTTTGATCATAAGCTCTTAATCTTGAGCTTGTTATAGACTTGATCGAGCCTTTTACTTGAGTGATCATCATACTTGAAACTTGTTACAGTTATTGTTTTGATAAGATTTTACCGACTAAATATTTGTGAGTTAATGCGGCTATTCCAATTAAAATACGATATTAAAGAATTAAGAAGATCAATAGTAAGAACATAGCGAGAACGAAAGTAAACTACTAGTACGAAAGAGAAACAAACGAAAAGAAAGAGAGACAAACAACACAAGCAAAATGGTGACGCGGGAAACCCAAAATGTGGGAAAACCCGCGGGGGGAATGGTATCCCACCAATGATCCACTAGTAGTAATAGTATTCGAGGGTGAACCTAGCTGGAACGATCAGGAGGTACAGAAGTGATCTCCAAATCACTAAGTACAAATGATATGAACGATGTATAAATTTCTAAAAGTGTTGATGATATTAATTGCTGCAGGTGGTGAATAATATTTCTTCGAGTGGAGTCAATGAAGAATGCCCTTGAATCTAAGGTTCGTTGCTCTTTTATAGTCCTCCCTTGAGTTGTTGCACATGCTCCCTTGGTGTTGTTGTAAAACTCGTCGTCAAAAGTTACTCAACCAAAACAATATTTATAACTTCACAAACTACTCTTAGTAAAGAGGCAAGTAAAGGTCGGATCCCAAGGGACGGGTTTTGATGTGGGATTTTCAATTGAAAATGGTTGTGTCTAAGGGTGTCACAATTTGGGTTGAGATAGGAGATCAAATAAACTAATCAACAATATAAAAGTAAAGTAATAAAAACAAGCAAGATGATTAAAATGAGATGTAAACAATTGATTAAAAGCACTAGGGTGTCATGGGTTCATAGGGGATTCATGGGATTTGATCATACAAACATATTCTCTACTAGAAGCAAGCGCTTATTTTTTTGATGGGATCGAGTTAGTGTATATCTTACAATCCCTAAGAAGGTTTGGGTCCCGGAGCCGAATCGATTAGATTGTACAACACCTACAAGTCGACTTAATCCTTCCTATCCAACTATATGCATGGTCTAATGAGACTCGATTTGGTTTATGTCTTACAGGTCTCATTGAAAAGATAAGTGATGGGTAAAAAATGCAAGGATTCATAGGCTCGCATTTCATCAAACATAACATGTGCATAAGTTGGAATCACAATAAGCAAGCAAATTAATTATGAAAACATATTAGATTAAGCATGAATCAATCTCCATGTTGGTTTCCCCTAATTCCCCATTAACCCTAGTTAAGGAAACTACTCACTTATTATCAAGTTTAACATGCTAACAAGGTTGTCAATCATACTAGCAAGGCAAAACATGATAAACAAATGAAAATGATTAACAATAATTAAAAAGGATTAAGAGAGAATTATACCTATAAAGATGATTCTAAATAATAAAGCAAAGAATAATAGAAGTACTTGATGATTGATGGAAGGTTGTCAATCCTCCAAATAAACCCAAATAATCTTCTAATTACCCAGATAAAATGATTAACAATAGAGAAATTAAGGAAAGATTAAGAAATGAGATTTTTATTAAGACTAAATTAAGAGTTGATTACAAGATTAAGAGAGTATTAATATGGCTTTTAGACTTGATGCCAATCTCGGTAGTAAAAAGGGGTATTTATACTAAACATTAGGTACAAAGATTAGGGTTACTAATGCCTTAAATGACTATTAAGACCCTTAAGAAAAGTTGAGGAAGTGCTCCTCTCCAAGGATATGCGCATCTCCGTTTTGCTAGTCCCGCAAAGATATGCTCGTCCCGAGCGTCTAAGAAGCTGGCACGGTGGTTCCTGTAAGAAGATCCGAGCGGATCACTGAGGGAGACGCTCGGATTGTGAGGTTTCAAGATGAGCGTCTTGCTGTCGGGAGGCTCGGATTGGTGGGGAGGGAGACGCTCGGATTGGCAGCAATCCGCTCGGATTGTGAGTCAGGCACTTCTCTTTTCTTCTTTCCTCAACAATCCACGGGGATCTTGTTGAGGATGCAAGGATCCTTTCATCATTGCCCAATCAACTTTATTATCTACATAGGCCTTCTAGTATCGTCTTCCCTTTGATGCTTGGTCATTGAATGCGATCAATTTAGCTCCATTTTGCCATGAAAATGCAAGGTTTGTACTCCTCTCCTACCAAGGAAACAAAACCTCAAAGAATATGCAAAATGGGAAACTAAAGATAGTAATTGACCCAATTATGCACTATAAAGCATAGGAACAAGGCTAATTCGGGGACTAAATGTGCTCAAATATGGGTCACATCAAACATCCCCAAACCGAACCTTTGCTCGTCCCGAGTAAAGAGGTGACAAAAACTAGGACCCTTATTCAAACTAACCTACTAATATAGCCGATGTGAGATAATTAGCGGGTCTGACTCCGCCCCTTCAACTCACTACAAGACAACCATGAGGTAGGATGCCTTCTTGCAAGGCAAGGTGGGGCTTGCCAAAATGGCGACACATCCAAGCATTAAAGCACACAAAACAAATAATGGATGCATCTACAAAAATGAATAATCACTTTCCTCATCTAAGTGGCAGAAATTATCTAAAGGGGAAGCAATCTAAGGGTACACATTCCATCATAGATACGGTTTCTTCAAATTACTAAGCCTAGAAGGAAACCAATAAATCACCTCCAAGTTGTGTCAAGCTAGGGTACCTTTGTCCTCAATCGTTAAATTCTTTCGTCAAGAGTAGGCTCCCTATGGTGTTAGAAACACTGGAGGATCGCGGAATTCCCCTTCTTGCCTAGACAAGAAGAAGGGTCGTCCCCTCTCTAACATGAACAAAAGTGGATACGATGGAAAAGGGACCAATAGTATTTAAGTTTCATGTGGGAGTTTGCTTTTTGTTGTTTTTTTTTCCCAATTTCTTGTGGCATTTGACATTTTGAGAACATTTCTTTTGCCATTTCTTTGATGTTTGACATTTTCAACACTTGACAATTTCAGCTTTTTGCATTTCTTTTTAAACATTTTCAAAGTCACCCCATTTGTAGTGAGGGTGCTTATATTTGAAGCATAGGAGTTTTCATTTTTGTTACTCCTCTTTTCTTTTGATGCAATTTCAAACTTTCTCGGCTTTTCATTTCAATTCTTGAACTCAAATTTTGAATAATTTTTGTGCCCATTCCCTTTGATGACCAAATGTGGTAGAACATAGATGATGGTTGCATGGTTTCAAGGGTCACCTTGGAATAAACGGTAGCCAATGAGTTATCACACCACAAGGTACTCTTGACTAGGCCTTAATCCATAGGTCAAAGGATACTAGCATGACATATCCTACGGTGTTTTACAAGTATTCTAACAAGGAAAGTCTTAAGAAGAAAAAGCATCTACAAGGGCTTATATACACTTGTCAGGTTTCCCAAATAGATGCTTTCACAAAATTTTTCCTAAATGCAACTAACATTTATACATTTTAATGCATATGTTTCTACCAACTAGTATGCCATATAATCTAAATGCAATCCTATAATCACATTGTTTGTACCGCATCAATCAAAATAAAGCCACACAGTCATTAATATAAAGAGGAGAAAGGAAATTGGAAAGATCATATCATGCGGTCTTCAATATCCTCATGTCTCACATGTGGCGTTGTCGATCAATGTGAAAAGGATGAACAAACACAATTTATACAAACACAATATATACAAGACTACACAATGAAGCAAATGAACATGTTTTTGGGTTTTTCAAATTTTCAAATTTTTATGGTTTTTATGATTATGAAATAAAAAACTTATTTTTGTATTTTTCAAAAAATTTCAATTTTTATCATTTTTGTTTAGAAAGTCATGTTAGAATTTCCCAGCCCCACACTAGTATGGGCATTGTCCTCAATGGCCAATACGATAGGAAATTATGCAAACTAAACTTTGGTATATGATGCATGAATTTTTGTTTGGTTGGAGAGCATAATTTAAATTAACTCCCAATGCATATGCTTGAACTTCCCCAAACCAAAATAGACACTATTTCTAATGTCAAAAATTGGGAAAGTTCATGCATAAGAGTGATATGCATGAAACTAGAATTGTCATTTTGGATTTTTCATGGTGGGAACGATAAAAGACACCTCAATGGGACCGAGGTGGGAGTCCTCCAAGTGTTGCTAGGAGTCAAACTCATGATCAAGATAAAAATTTTAAAACAAGAGAAATGAACAAAGCTAAAGGAGGTGTAGGAAACTCACAGAGTATTGTGGCATCCTCCAAAGAGCTTCCTAATCCTCAATTGTCGCCCATAGTGACATCACTACCATCTCCATCATCATCATCATCATCATCATCCTCACTAGCATCATTGTCATCATCTACCTCCATAGACCCGGAGGCTTCACCACTTTCACTTGAGATTTCTTCTTCTTCCTCACTTCCCTTTTCTTCTTCACCTTCTTCATTCTCTTCATTTCCTTCATCTTCTTTTCCACCACTCTTAACAACAACCTCCTCTTCACCCAAGCTAACACCCCTAGAAGCACTAGGAAACAAAACTTCCCTATCCACCCAACTAGGCAAAGGACAAGATGGGTCAAGAAGTCCTTGCCTAGCCAGATGTAAGAGAGGCAGATATTGTTCTCTATATGCATTGACTCAATCCTCATGGGCTTGCTTATGCATTTGTTGCATCAATAGAGTCAAGTAATCATTCCCCGCTGTAACATTTTCGGGTCGAAACTCATGGTAGGTGAATAGGTAGGGTGGAGTGATAATGGAGGAGGAGGGCTCGGCAATGTCCTCCCTTTAGTGTTGTATGATGTAATCGGCTTCCTCGGAGAGTGGGAGAAGATAGTGTGCCCTATGGACATTGAGTCGGCAAATTTTGTTCGGTAAAGTGAAGGACTTGGCATCTTTTGTTAAACACCCGAATTTGTTGTCAAGTGTGTCATTCTTGACCCAATGGAATTTGTGAACCATAGTGGCTAAATCAATGAGGTGGCCTCCCTTAACCGGTTTATAAGTACCATCTTTGTTGAAGTCCTGGTTGAAGTATTTTGCCAACCAAGTTACCAATCCCCCATTTACTATAAAGGCCGCACCTTCGTTGCCGTGATCGATATTAAGCCACCTCTCAATTAAAAGTTGAAGAATATTGTACTTTGTGGTGAACTTCCTATCAACATTCAAGGTCGACTCGAGATAGATAAAATCAAGCTCGGTGAAGTGGTTTGTTCCCTTCCTAGCAATCAAAGTGTGCCCAACAACCTTGTGCCACACCCTTATACCCGGATAATGGACATAAAGGGCACGACAATCATGTTAAGACATAATCTTTCTTCCGGTAATAGCCTTCCATAAAGGAGCGGGATTATATTTTGTTACGGGTTTCTTCACATAGTTCGAGTAATTGCTAAGGCCAAAAACTTTACCAAACTCACCAAAGGACATTTTCCGATCAACATTCTCAAGGCGGAATTCAATATTCGTTCGAGTCTCCACCCTTGTAACTTTTAATTAGCTTAAAAACTCCAAGGTAAGGGATGAGTAGGTCAATTCTTGCATATTAAACAAAGTAAGCAATCCCATGGACTCGAAGAAATTCTTGGTTTGTTCAAAGACACTAAATTTGGTCAAGGTCTCTTGGCATATAAACTTGGTGGGTAAGAGTGATTTCTTAGCAAGGGATACAAATTTCTTCCTATGAGCATCGGATGTGAAAATAACCCTCGGATAATCATGTAGTTTCTCAACAAGCGGAGTAGAAGTAGTAGTTTCCACCATAGGAGTCTCTTGAATCTCCATCCTTGCACTTTGAACCACCAAAGCTTTGGAAGCTTGAAGAGCTTGTTGCCTTTTTGAGAGATTCTTCTTTGGAGGTGCCTTGTTTCCACCTTTTGTCCTAGCCATTTTCTCCTTGTATGTAGTAACACCAAAAGATTTGCTTGAATTCCTCAAGCTTCAATAAGTCCCAAATCGATTTAGGAAATTCGAATTTTGCCTTTGTTCCCTAGAAAATCGATTCAAACTTTGAGGATTTTGGTGTTTTAATTGCTTGTTGTTGACAAAGGATGATTTGTTTGAGTTTTGAGGGAGTTTGGAATTAATTTGGGTGAATTTAGTTGAGAAAATTGATTTTGATGGATGGAGGGATTGAGGGTTTTGGAGATGTGTTTGTGTTTGTATTTTGAATGAGTAAAATTAAATGGGAAATGGGGGTTTTAATCTCGTTATATTTGAATTTCAGCAGGGGAGATGAGCGTCTTCTGGTTGGGACGCTCGAATTCTCTATTAGCTGTTTCAGAAAAGAAAGCTCGTCCTGAGACGAGCGTCTTTTGCAGGAGACGAGCGTCTTTCTGAAGGGAGACGAGCGGATCCTTTTGAGGACGCTCGAATTCTTGGTCAGGAAGAAATCCCAGATTTTAATAGAAGCAGGACGAGCGAATCCTCACTGAGACGAGCGGATTGTTTGAGACGAGCGGATTCCTTTATGAGACGCTCGGATCTTCAGTCGGAGGAAATTTTTCTTTTCCAACTCTCTTAGGACGAGCGTTTTTCTCCCAGGACGCTCGGATTTTTCATCCAGGACGAGCGGATTGCTGTCGGGCTGCTCGGATTGTCCCTGTACCTCACGGATTCAGTTCTAGCCGTGGGTATTCGTATAACCCAAGTCATTCCGTCTTTGTTCCTTTGGTCTTCATTGTGGGGGCACTACGAAGGCTTGAATAGCCTAGGCAATTGCTATCCCCACACTATGTCAGAACGCTACACATCAATAAACATATAAGTCCCTCCCTCACTTTCTCTCAAAATGATAATCTTGATCAAAGCATAAAAATATAAATCCAAAATTGACAAAAATGCAATACCATAAGTAAAATGCAAGTTAAAGGGTTAGAATATTTACAAGTGGTTGTTTAGGGAGGACTCCACCAAACTCTCATCCATGTATGAGATGTCAAGGGGGCATAGCCAAAGTGTTGTTGATGTTGCTCAACACCTTGGAGAAGTAATCGAAGGCTTGTTCATTGTCATTATAAAAATATTCAATGGACCTTTACACATTGTGTTCTTCATTGCGGTGACTTGAGTGGAAATGGTCACCAAAGCCTTGGTCTTGGGTCATAGCATTACCAATATACGGGTTAACTAACCCTTCAAACTCATCATCCCATAGAACGCATACTTCATCTACTTGTTCCCCAATAGTATCGTGAGTTGATGAGAACAACTCCTCTTTCTTCATGTCATTATGGCCAATGAGGCCTTCTTCTTCTCTTGTCATGAGTGGTGGTGAGCTATTCAAGCTCTCATTCTTGTTGAAACATTCTTTCTCTTTGGATGGATCATCTTGGAGATTATCCACTTTCTTTTCCCATATGGGTGGTAATTCTTTACCCATAGCTGATTCTTTGCATTGAGATGTCAACCTCTTCCTATCACTTTCTCGGCTATAATGATCAACCATAAAACATGGCTCATGTAGTCGGGGAGCTCTCATTGTCTTGTCAAGATTAAAAGTGATTGTTTCATCTCCCACTTCAAGTGTGAGTTCTCCATGTTTCACATCAACACCGCTCCCGCGGTGTGTAAGAAAGGTCTTCCTAAAATGATAGGAATGTTGGAGTCTTCCTCCATGTCAATAATAACAAAGTCCACCGGGATGAAGAACTTGCCAACTCTTAGCGGCACATCCTCCCATACCCCTAAAGGTGTCTTCGTTGATCGATCCGCCATTTGAAGTGTGATATTAGTGCACTTGAGCTCTCCCATTCCTAGCCTCTTGCACACTGAGTATGGCATGACACTCACACACTTGCCCCAAGATCACACAGAGCTTTCTTGATTGTAGTGTCGCCAATGGTGCATAGAATAGAGAAACTTCCCAGATCCTTTAGTTTTGGAGGTGAACTTCCTTGTAGGATGGCACTACTAACCTTAGTGAAAGCAATAGTCTCGAGCTTCCGGATGGATTTCTTCTTTGTAAGAATATCTTTCATGTATTTCCCATAGGCCGGAACATGATTGATTAATTCCGTAAATGGAATTGAGACTTCCAAGTTCTTTACGATCTCCATAAACTTTCCAAGTTGTTCATCAAACTTAGGCTTAGCCTGAAGACTTGGAAATGGATGTCTAATCACAATAGGCTCTTTCTCCTTAGCCTTCTCTTCATTCTTCTTTGAAACTTCTTGAATGGTGGTGGGTTCTTCTTCTTTCTTAGAGTCTTCAACTCTTTCCTTGTCACTAGCATTCACAACATCTTCATCAATGGGCCTCTTCGGCCCTTCATACCTTGTACCACTCCTCAAATGGATGGCACTCACCGACTCATGTCTTGGGGGATTACCTTGAGGTGGCAATTGCCCCTTTTGTCTTTGTGAATTAGAAGATGCTAATTGAGACATTTGGGTTTCCAACATCTTCGTGTGAGCTAGTATGTTGTTGATGGTGACGTCTTTTGCTTGACTATCCTTTTGCATTTGAGTGAAAAATTCTTGTTGGTTCTTTTGCATTTGGAGGACCGCTTTTTGAACATAAAACCTTGTTCATTTATTTGATTGTATGGAGGTTGATTTTGATAACTTTGGTTTTGATTGTAAAAGGGACTTTGAGCTTGGTTTCTCATTGGAGGTGGGGTGTATGTTAGAGGGTTTTGAACATTTTGACTTTTGTATGAAAGATCGGGATGGAATTTGGTGTTTTCATTGTAATAGTTGGAATAAGGGGTGCCACTTTTGTATGCTTGGAAAGCATTCACTTGTTCACTTGTTCCCCTACATTCACTTTGGTCATGTCCCAAAGTTCCACAACTCTCACATACTCCACTTGGAATTGATGATGATGCTACCATAGCATTAACATGTTGCTTGGGTGATTTGGAGGACTCTTCAAGTTTAGCCATGGCCTTCTCAAACTTTAAATTAATGGTGTCAATATGAGCACTAAGTTGAGCACGCAATTGAGTAATGGAGTCCACTTCATGCTTTCCTCCTCTAGTAGACTTCCGAGGTCTACTATATTGTGAGTTATGGACCGCCATTTCTTCAATCTTGTTTCATGTTTGATTGTCATCAACTTCGGTAAACATACCATTTGACCCCATATTGAGAATGTTTCGGTAGTCTTCATATAGACCATTCCAAAATTGTTGTACAAGGAACCACTCACTAAGTCCATGGTGTGGACAAGATCTACAAGTGTCCTTGAATCTCTCCCATGCTTAATACAAAGATTCCTCATCCCTTTGTTTGAACCCGGTGATTTGGGATCTCAACATGTTAGTCTTCTCCGGAGGATAGAATTTCTTGTAGAAATCAAGTGCCAATTTCTTCCAAGAGTCAATACCAAGAGTAGCCTTATCTAGGCTCTTCAACCATTGTTTCGCGGAACCAATCAAAGAAAAAGGAAATAAGACCCATCGAATTTTTTCTTGAGTGACTCCGGTTTGATAAATCGCATCACAATAGTCACAAAAAGTCTCCATATGAGAATGAGGGTCTTCACTAGGCATCCCCCCAGATTGACAACTCTCAACTAGTTGTATGAATGCGTATTTGGCAATGAAATTACCGGTTAAATGTTGTGGTGTAGGAGTACCATTTGGTAGGTTCTCCTCGGTTGGTACGGAATGTGATGAAAATTTAGGCATTGTGTGTTGATTTTGTGGTTGGTTTTGTGTTGGGTTATCCTCTCTTTCTCTTGCAAAAGGGTTGGTAAACTCAATATTATTTGGTTGAATGTCCACAATCTCACCAATACCTCTCAAAGTATTTCTAGCAAGTCTTCTATTGTTGGTCAAAGTTCTTTCAATTTAAAGATCAATGGGTAACAAGTTACCTTGTGATCTCCTAGACATGGAAAATATCAAACAACTCGAAAACAATTAGAACAAACCTTGAGGAGTTTAACTTCCCCAAGGTAAAGAAAGACATAACTAAAAACAATTTAAAGAACATCAAATCAAGTTAACACCGTCCCCGGCAACGGCACCATTTTTGGTATTGTTGTAAAACTCGTCGTCAAAAGTTACTCAACCAAAAAAATATTTATAACTTCACAAACTACTCTTAGTAAAGAGGCAAGTAAAAGTCGGATCCCAAGGGACGGGTATTGATGTAGGATTTTCAATTGCAAATGGTTGGGTCTAAGGGTGTCACAATTTGGGTTGAGATAGGAGATCAACTAAACTAATCAACAATATAAAAGTAAAGCAATAAAAACAAGCAAGATGATTAAAATGAGATGTAAACAATTGATTAAAAGCACTAGGGTATCATGGATTCATAGGGAATTCATGGGATTTGATCATACAAACATATTCTCTACTAGATGTAAGCGCTTATTATTGTAATGGGATAGAGTTAGTGTATATCTTACAATCCCTAAGAAGGTTTGGGTCCCAGAGCCGAATCGATTAGATTGTACAACACCTATAAGTCGACTTAATCCTTCCTATCCAACTATATGCATGGTCTAATGAGACTCGAGTTGGTTTATGTCTTATAAGTCTCATTGAAAAGATAAGTGATGGGTAAAAAATGCAAGGATTCATAGGCTCGCATTTCATCAAGCATAACATGTGCATAAGTTGGAATCACAACAAGCAAGCAAATTAAATATGAAAACATATTAGATTAAGCATGAATCAATCCCCATGTTGGTTTCCTCTAATTCCCCATTAACCCTAGTTAAGGAAACTACTCACTCATTATCAAGTTTAACATGCTAACAAGGTTGTCAATCATACTTTCAAGGCAAAACATGATGAACAAATGAAAATGATTAACAATAATTAAAAAGGATTAAGAGAGAATTATACCTATAAATATGATTCCAAATAATAAAGCAAGGAATAGTAGAAGTACTTGATGATTGTTGGAAGGTTGTTAATCCTCCAAATAAACCCAAATAATCTTCTAATTACCCAAAATAAATGATGAACAATAGATAAATTAAGGAAAGATTAAGAAATGAGATTTTTATTAAGACTAAATTAAGAGTTTATTACAAGATTAAGAGAGTATTAAGAAGGCTTTTAGACTTGATGCCAATCTAGGTAGTACAAAGGGGTATTTATACTAAAGATTAGGCACAAAGATTAGGGTTACTAAGGGCTTAAATGACTATTAAGACCCTTAATAAAAGTTGAGGAAGTGCTCCTCTCCAAGGAGATGCTCATCTCCGTTTGCTAGTCCCGCAAAGATATGCTCGTCCCGAGCGTCTAGGAAGCTGGCACGATGGTTCCTGTAAGAAGATCCGAGCGGATCACTGAGGGAGACGCTCGGATTGTGAGCCTTCAAGACAAGCGTCTTGCTGTTGGGACGCTCGGATTGGTGGGGAGGGAGACTCTCGAATTGGCAGCAATCCACTCGGATTGTGAGTCAGGCACTTCTCTTTTCTTCTTTCCTCAACAATCTGCGGGGATCTTGTTGAGGATGCAAGGATCCTTTCATCATTGCCCAATCTACTTTATTATCTACATAGGCCTTCTAGTATCGTCTTCCCTTTGATGCTTGGTCATTGAATGCGATCAATTTAGCTCCATTTTGCCATGAAAATGCAAGGTTTGCACTCCTCTCCTACGAAGGAAATAAAACCTCAAAGAATATGCAAAATGGGAAACTAAAGATAGTAAATGACCTAATTATGCACTATAAAGCATAGGAACGAGGCTAATTCAGGGACTAAATGTGCTCAAATATGAGTCACATCATCCCTACAAATGCTCAACCACACGCTCCACTCCCTACGAAATAGGAAGTGGTTGTTGACTTTGTCAAAGCTCTTGATGATCACTGCAATGTTCCTGCTGACTATTTCAACGTTCCTGCTGGCTGTTTGTTACTTAATTCAAATGTGGCCTTTGTATCACTCGTATATCTAGGTTAATCCCCCCTTGTTCTTCCTTGCGTCTAGCAGCCTGCTGCCTTGTCATTGATCTGTGTGCCTTTATTTTATCCAATTGCGAGTTGCTACGTCATGATGAGAATGAGAGGGTATTTTTACCAATACAATTACCCCCAAACAACTGCCAGGTTTTGTTCTTGCTCGATGGATGCTGGGAGTTGCTTCCCTCCTAGACGCTGCATATAATGGTGAGTCATAGCGTGACATCAGTCCACTTGCATTCTTATCCGCTGAGTCTGACCATTAGAGGTCTAATCTATCAGTTCCTCTCAGTAACTTCCCACCTCCCCTACGTCTCCTTTCCCTCGATTCCCCCCCAACCTAACTCCCTCCCTTAACTCCCTTCTTTTAACTCCCTCCCTTAACACCCTTCGGTTATAAATACACCCCTCCCCCTCCCACTTTCTTTATTCCAGTCTTTATTAACCTCTTTCCCTAAAACCCTTTACTCTCCCTCCCTTCTTATAAGATCTCCCTATCCACCAGGTAAACTCCTTACTTTCTTCCCTCTCTCCTAATTTTTTCACCTCTAAACTTCACAATCATGGTCAAAAAGGCTATCCGCCGGACCGCTCCTCCTCCTTCTCTCCGTGGGGGTCCATTCGCTGCTGCTCTCTCTCCCTTTCGATCCTCTGGGATCCTCGCAGATCACTATCTGTGCGATTTTAGCTTTGCTGACACCCCCTCGAGGAGGTGAGAGGGAGGTTTGGCCTTGGGCAGGAGGTCGAGATTCACATTCCTCTGCCTGGGGACGCGCCGGATGCCCATAATCCCGGTTGGGTATGCCTGTACGAGTACCCTTTTACCCAAGGTTTATCTTTTCCCTTCCCTCCTTTGGTGCAAAGGATCTTGCGTCACTACAGGTTGGCGATCTGCCAGCTTGCGCCTCATGCATGGCGCATTATGGTTTCGCTCTGCATCCTCGGTGAGGATCACGCTCTGGGAATTGGTCTGGGTGACCTTGCCCTGCTCTATGCTTTCAGGCCCTTTGTTGTCGGGCTTATCACCTTGAGGTCCTGTGACCGCAGCAACCCTGGCGTGATCCTTCCTCCCAAAGTGAGGGATGAAGGCTGGAATACGAAATTCATCTTCATTAAGATTGACTCTCTTACCCCCACCCCCGAGTAATTATTTGACAAGTGGGGGGCCTCTAAAGGTAATTTTAGTTTCTGGGTGTCTGTTGTTTTAATTTTATCTTAATGTTCTTACTGGTGTACAGCTGCAGGTTTGAAGCAGTCAGTTCCCTCAAGAGATCACAGCGTGATTAGCCGTTTATTTGCTCTCCTTGTTGCAACTCGTTCCTACCCTTGTGTACTTTCTTCCCCCGTTGGTGGATCTGCCTCCGAGCCTCTTGACATTAGTGAGGGAGAGCAAGAGGAGGAATAAGAAAGAGAAGAAGAGGAGGAAGAAGAGGAAGAGGAAGAAGAAGAACAGGAAGTTGGTACCTCCACCAGTCAGCAAGAACCCCCAGCTGCCGAATTCCAGATGTCGTCTGGTAAGGCTTTGTTTTTATAGGTTTTCGTTCTTGCTATATGGTCATTTGCGTTTATGTTCTAACCGTGTTCCTGTACTAGGGAATACTCTTGTTTCCTCTCTCTCCCTGCTGGACAGAAAGAGGAAGCAAGTTGCTTCTGCCTCCTCCGGTCCTTCTCCCAGGAAGAGGCCATCACTCCCTGCTGAAAAGGAGCTGGTTAATATGCTTGACCTTATTGAGATTGCTCCTTTGGCTGTAGTGGCTCCTAGGCCTCCTCTGCCCAATACCTCCACCGTAATCCGCCTTCCCAAGGGGGATGGCTCTAGTGGGGTGCCCTTCTGGCCTCAAATGGAACAACTCCTGCTCCCTACTGTTGTCCATTCTCTGGGAAATACCCCTTCTCCTACAGTACTAGATAAAGCTTCTGGACGCGCCCTGCAGGTACTTTTTAGTTCCCTTCATACTCCATTGGTCTATTCTATTCGTGTTGCTGACTGTTCTTCTTGCAGGTCTTGTAGGATGGCCTGTTCCTGCGCAGGGAGGTTGCCAGCTTGATGAGGGAGGTGAACAACCTCAATGTCAATCTGGGGAAGGTGGAGGCAGATCTGGCGCTGTCTAGGAGAAAGAAGGTGGTGACCCAAAAGAAGCTGGCTGAGGAGAAGGCGGCTGCCCAGAAGCAGCTAGATGTTGAGAGGAGGGCGGCAGAGAGGCGTATGGAAGAGGCTCACAAGGAGGTGGAGCTGTTGAAGCATCTTCTCTTGGATTCTACAATGTTTTCCGCCTGGGAAACAAAGATCAAATGCATTAAGCAGTTCGAGGTTGGTGAACACTCCAACTGGGACCTTGCTGAGGAGGAACAGCTGTTTCATGCTGCATATCTAGTCAAGCCGGACATCAGCCTCATCAACGACTTGCTTGGTGGTGATGATGGAGAGACCAGTGCTAGGACTGAACAACCAGTTGTCACGTCGGTCGAGGAGGTCAGGGAGGAAGCCCTCGTTGCCCAAGAAGGGGAAGGTCCATCTGGAGGAGAGGGTACTGTGGAGCCCAACATCCCTGTAGATGTTCCTGCTGATGCCGCCTCGGATTCTGCTGCTGCTACTGCCTAGTCTAGGCATTTAAATTTTAATTTTTTATCTTGATGTTTTGTTGGGCACCCTGTGTGGTGTCCCATTGTAATCCAACTCTTGGTGCCTGGTAATTTTGGGCACCTTTTAGTACTTTTGTTTTTGCCTCGTAGGAGGGGCAAAAATACTTTGCTTTTCAAGTTCCCCCTGCTGAGGGTGTTTATGAATTTTCGTTTTGTTCCTTCTGTTGTTTTGCTAGCAATTCTTTTGTTCTTCCTGTTTGTGTGCCGGCTTCGTACTTGTTGACGTGTTTATGGTGGTTCAGGGAGCTTTCTGTCCATCAAGATGCTCGAATCTCTCTGTTTTGACCACACGCAGATTGGGTACTTCCTGCAGGAAGAACAATTTGCTTACTAGGACATTTCCTTAATATTTCCTTAATATTCAACTTACTATATCCACATTCAATCCAAAAACAATGATAAACCTAAAGTGGAAGCAATTTCATAAATTCAAAATAGTTTAGGGAGCACAAAGGGTGTTCCCCCAGAGTTTTACAACAACTTAAAGGAAATAGAGTTTCATTTTTGCCTTTTGAAATACTAAGTACGCTGCTTCTACATTTGGCTCCTTGTGACACCTATGAAGTTGACACCAAGGGAAAATAAGAAAAAGGGTTGTGACTTTAAGGATTTGAAATATACGTTGTAAGTTGTTATTTCCTTAGTAGTATCTGCTGAATTCAGGAGACTTAGCACGTTCGTACTGAATGAAAGACCTTGCCTGATGGACTTAGTTGTTCCTGCTGTCAAAAGAGATGTTACTGTTAGACCAATGCAGGTAGTACAGTCAGGCGGTACGAAACAAAATGATTGGTTCTTTGCGTATGTACTCTATGAGAGAGCGAGTTGTGGTTCTAGCAAGTGGGTTATGGGGTTGTTCCCCTTCAAGCGATAATTGCTTAATCAAAGACACTTTTAGCAAGTTAGTTCATGTTCCAAGGTTTCTGGAGTACTTGAATGCTAGGATTCAAGGGTCCTGGGATGTACCTGTTGGAGGTGGAACTTCTGGGTCCTGCACCTGGAACCTCAGACATAATACTTTTTAAGGTGAATGATGTTCCAGGATCTAGGGACACCTTCCCCATCCATAGTCTCCAACATGTATGCTCCATTACCTACGATGCCTTCTATGTGGTAGGGACATTCCCAGTTGTAAGCGAATTTACCTGCACTCTGATTCTTGGTGTTTGGGAATACCTTCTTGAGTACCAGGTCCCCTACCTACAGCGTTCTCAGCCTTATGTTTTTGTTGTAACTCCTGGCTGCTGTCTGCTTGCTGGCTGCCATCCTGATTTGGGCGCTGGTTCTTGGCTCATCAATGGTATCCAGGCTGCTAGCCATTTCTACCTGGTTCCTCTCTTCGGTGGCATTGGCATATCGATGCGTCGGTACTTGCACCTCAGAGGGAATAACTGCCTCGACCCCATATACCATACTGAATGGTGTTTGACCTGTTGCCACTTTGGGGGTAGTTTTATCAGACCATAGCACAAAGGGGAGCTCATCGGTCCAGTTGGCTCCTATCTCCTCCAGCCTTCTTTTCAGGTTGTTCATGACTATCTTGTTGCTGGATTCTGCCTGACCGTTGGACTGCGGATTGCGAGGAGTGGACTTAAATAGCTTGATGTTCCACCTGGCGCAGTAGTCCTCTGTTCTGTTGGATATGAATTATGACCCATTGTCATATATGATTTCTGAAGGGATGCCATATCTGCTGACTATGTTCCTCTTGATGAAAGATATCACATGCTTCTCCAGGATCTGAGGAAAAGCTTCTGCCTCTATCCATTTAGAGAAGTAGTCCGTAATTGCCAGCATGTACGTCCTGTTTCCAGAAGCACGGGGTAATGGTCCCACAATGTCCATTCCCCATTTCATAAAAGGCCATAGCGAGATGATCGGATGCATATGTTCTGCTGGCTGGTGGCTGACAGGAGCGTGCCTTTGGCATTTTTCGCATTTCTTGACGTAATCTATGGCGTCTTTCCTCATGGTAGGCCAGAAGTAACCCTGCCTTAGTGTCTTGTTGGACAGGCTCCTACCCCCTGTGTGATTTCCACAATCACCACTGTGGATATCACACATTACTGTATGTGCCTCATGTATGCTTAAGCATCTTAGATAAGGTCCTCCCAAGGACTTCCTAAATAGGATACCATCAATGAGTACAAATCTGGAGGATTTCATTTTGAAGCTCCTGGTGTCTTTCTGGTCAGGTGGTAATACCTTATCACATAGCCAACTAATGTAAGGCTTGTGCCAATCATCAATCTCTTCCTAGGGTGTGGCAGTACATAGTATCCCTGCTTCGTATGTCCACTAGGTGGTTACAGCCGTGCTGGCGTTCTGCTGTTCCTTCTGGCGTATGGCAGGTTTCATGACATGTATGAATGGTATGGGACCTACTGCCCGTGGAGTGAAGGTTGCTCCTAGGGTGGCAAGAGCATCCGCTTCAACATTCTGATCCCTTGGTATCTGCTGGATGTGGAAGGAGGCAAAGCGGAGTTTGAGCTCCTTCGCCACTTCCAGGTAGGCTATCATTTTAGGATCCCTGGCCGTGTATACGTTATTCACATAGCTTACGAATATTTTGGAGTCACTATACACCTCGATGCGGCTGATTTGCAATTCTAAGGCTAATTGGTGTCCTAAGATTAGGGCCTCGTATTCAGCCTCATTATTCGTTGCTTTGAACTCACATCTTACTGCCTGTATTATCTGTTCCCCCTGAGGTGATTTTAGAACCAGCCCTACCCCTGCTCCCTTCGTATTGGATGCCCCATCAACATGTAACTCCCATACATGCTCCTCTTTAGCCTCACTTAGGGTCAAGATTTCATTGTCGGCTTGTTCTTGAAGGGTGGGAGTAAAGTCTGACACAAAGTCAGCTAGGGCTTGGGACTTTATGGGTGTCCAGGGTTCAAGTTGCAGGTCGTACCCACTCAAGTGGACAGACCACTTAACCATTCTCCCTGACAGTTTGGGTTTCCTCATTATGGTTCTCAGGGGGTAGTTGGTCATGACTGAAATTGTATGTGACTCAAAATAGGGACGCAATTTGTACGAAGCAGTAACAAGTGCTAAAACGATTTTTTCTAAAGATGTGTACCTGGTCTCTGCAGGTAACAGAGACTTGCTTATATAGTATACTGGTTTCTGCACTTCTTCGTGCTCTCGTACCAGTACAGCGCTTACAGCCGCCTCTATTACTGATAGATACAAGTATAGTGGTTCTCCCTTTTCTGGCTTGGAGAGAAGAGGAGGGGTGCTAAGGTACTGCTTGAACTCCCCAAACGCCTTTTCATGCTTCTGCGTCCACTCAAACTTCTGGCTCTTCCTTAGGACGTAATAGAACAATCGACACCTGACTGAGGACCTAGATATGAACCGGTTTAGGGTTGCTACCCGACCTATGAGCCTCCGTACATCCTTTGGCTTCCGAGGAGATTCGAACTGAAGTACTGCTTTGATTTGCTCCGTGTTGGCCTGTATCCCTCTTTGCGTCACCAAGTACCCCAGGAATTTCCCAAAGGAGACTCCAAAAGTGCATTTCAGGGGGTTCTGCTTCATATGGTATTTTCTGAGGATCGATAAGGTATTCTCCAGGTGGAACATATGTTGTTCTGCCTTCTCGGATTTGACTACCATATCGTCAATGTAGACTTCCATTGTTCTCCATATCTCCTCCTTGAACATTCTGTTCACCAGGCGCTGATAGGTGGAACCAGCATTCTTGAGGCCAAAGGGCATCACATTGTAGAAAGATACAAGCCCTCGTCGGATCTCGAAGGTGTTTTCTCCTGATCCTTAGTGTCCATTTTTATCTGGTTTTACCCACTCCAGGCGTCAAGGAAGGTAAGTAGCTCATGCCCTGTTATAGCGTCTACCATGGAATCAATGTGCGGCAGAGGGAACGGGTCTTTTGGGCAAGCTTTGTTAAGAGCTGTGAAATCGACACATACTCTCCACTTGTTGTTCTTCTTGGGTACAACCATAACATACGAGAGCCATTCTGGGTAGTTAACTTCCCTGATCTTGCCTGCTGCCAGGAGGTTGTCTACCTCCTGGTTTATCACCTCGTTCCTTTTAGGAGCGAATTTTCGCCTTTTCTGCTGGACTGGAGGAAAGCTGGGGTCTACATTTTACCGGTGTGTATTTACACTTGGATCTATGTCAATCATGTCGCTATGGGGATCAGGCGAAACAACCCATGTTAGTACGTAGAAATTCAATTATCTACTCACGGATGTTGCCTGCACAATCAGCTCCTACGAGCACTGTTCTTGCTGGAAACTGTGTGTCCAGGATTACTTCGTCGAGTTCCTCCTGGGGAGGTGCGATATACTCCCACTAAACGCACAGTTTTTGTAATTGCTATGCTGGACTAGCTGCGGTGGGTTTCAGAGCATTCTTGTAGCAATCCTGAGCTTCATTTTGATCTCCCCGTATCTCCTGTACCCCCCAGGGTGTAGGGAACTTCAGGCTCTTATGGTACATTGATGGTACCGCTTTCATTTCATGGATCCAAGGTCTACCAAGTATCACGTTATAAGTTGACGGACCATCAATGACCAAGTACCGTACCTGTTTGTTCATACCCCCTATAAAGGTAGGTACCGCTATTTCTCCAAGGGACTGTTTGGTTTCTCCGCTGAAACCTACCAAGGGTACTGCCTTCTTCACCAGGTCTTTCTCGCTTAAACCCAGGTTCTTCAAGGTTTCCAGCATTATCAGATTCACAGAGCTTCCTGTATCTACCAATATCTTTGTAACAAGGCAATTCCCTATAGAAAGGGTAATGATCAAGGCATCATGATGGTGTTCTGCCGTATCAGGTACGTCTGCCTCGTCGAATGAGATTCCGGGTAGATCTTGTCTGCTGATCCTGAGGGAGAACTCTGGTTTATCTCTTTTAGTCTCGGTTGCATGGCGCTTTGCTGCTGAATAAGTGAGACCACATATCTCCGAACCCCCTGTGATGACGTTCACTATCTTTGAGTAAGGTGGAGGTGGGGATGGTTGGGCCTGGTCAGCAGTATTGACCTTTCCATATTTCGCCCCCTTGGGGAGCAGGTGATCCAAGCATCCAACACTGTAGAGGTGCATCACTTCCTTTCGTAATTATTGGGCCTGGAAATCCGCAGATATCCCTGATCAATATCTTATCTTGGCCTGACTGCCAGGGTGTCAGGATGTCAAGCTACCAAGACACATGAAGATAGGCACCAGGCCATGGAGAGGACAACGGTCAAAATATCATGACGATATTCGACCAGGGGGCCATATAATAAGAAGAATATACGCGCGGTAATTAATAGCATTAATTGGAAAGATTCTGCAATTAAATGCAGGAATTAAGGACGCAATAATGGACATTATTACGGGCAATTAAGACGGAATATTTGGCATTAATGATGAGATAATCCAGCCGTTCAGCACTACTATATAAGGAGCACTTGGAAATCATTCGAAAAGAGGACACAGACATAAACAAGCATACAATATTCTGTTACAATACTTAAGTTAATTACGCTCATTTGTGCTAAATATTCCATATAATAGTGAAATCCTCTCCTGGCTTGGTGCCCGTGGCTTTTTCCCATTTAAGGGTTTTCCACGTACAAAATTCCTTGTCTTATTGTTATTCTTTTATTGTATTTTAATTTTCTTACATTATACCCTGAGAACCTGATTCACAGACTGATCAGAGCTAGTTAACCCCACCTAGACTTACCCTTACCTGATTTCGCCTTGCGCAAAATCCATACAAAATAATTGGCGCCCACCGTGGGGCATCTAGCTCTTTAAACCTTTTTTCTCATCTTATAAAAATCCAAATAACCTTAAAAAATGTCCCAGCCTACCATTGAAGAACAATTGAACGCAGCCCTCCAATAAATAGCTGAGTTGGAAAGCTTGAAAGAAAAAGTAGCCCAAACCGAGGCTGAAATCCTTCAGTTAAGAGAATCTGAGTCAGCTCTGAAACAAAAATTGGAGAAAACCCAGGGAGCAGGCTCTAGATTCCAGCCATGAACACCATTTGCATCAATTATCAAAAACATTTATTTTTCCAGTTTTGGGAGCTCAAGTGGTTCTAAGTTCGTCAATGCTGATGATGATGGTGAGCCAAGAAATGACAATGAAAAACCTGATGAATCTGCGGTAGCCATCAAGATGGCAGTGGTCCAGGAAATCAAGAAGCTAAATGAAAAATTCGAGAAGATACCTAGAGTACCTGCCAGCTTGGAAGAGGCTGCCCCTGACAGCTATGCTGATTCGCCTTTTATAGACGAAATAGCAAAAGTGGACTTGCCAAAAAAGTTTGTGGTTCCGTCTATGAAAATCTATGATGGAACTACAGATCCACAGAATTATGTGGCCCTCTACAAACAGAAAATGTTAGCTGCATCCATTCCTAGTGAGTTCAGGCAAATTTGCATATGTAAGGGATTTGGAACAACCCTGACCGGACCTGCTTTACAATGGTACATCAACCTGCCAACTGGGAGCATCCATTCCTTTGCCAACCTGAACAACAACTTCAACCAGTTGTTTGCGAGTAGCAGGGAGTTGGAGAAGTGATCCAGTGATCTTTACAGGATTACACAGAAGCCTGATAAAACTCTCAGGACATTCCTTGCCAGATTCAACAAAAAAAAAGTGTCTATTCCCAGGTGTGACGTTGGAACAGCAGTGGAGGCATTCAGGCAGGGGTTACTACCTCATAGTGACTTATACAATGAGCTCACTAAGTATCCCTGCCATACCTTCGAAGATGTCCAGGCCAAAACTCTTGCTTTTATCAGGCTGGAAGAAGACAAGAGCTACAAAGTTGGATCATCCAGTGGACCAAAGGACTATGAAAAGAGCAATAGGAAAAGCAACAAAGGAAACAATTACAGACCTACTCCATATTCCAGGCCGGACCATTCAGAAGTCAACCTGGCACATGAATATCAAGGTAAGGCTAAAGTTTTCCCACCTATTTCTGAGCATAACTTCAGTGTTGATATTGCAGGGTTAATCCAGAGGCTTGATAACATGGGACCAGTAGTCAGATGGCCCAGAAAGGTGGAAAATCCTAACCCTAGGAGAGATAACTCTAAATAGTGTGAATTCCGCATGGACGTTGGACACACGACGGATGATTACTTTACCTTGAGGAAAGAAGTGGCTTACCTGCTGAAATATGGGTACTTGAAAGACCTGATCAAAACGAAAGGTAGGAATGCAGACCAGAGCAAAGAGAACCAGAAGCATAAGCGGGATCACAACCTTCCTCCACCACCTCCAATCTATGAAGTAAAATTCATATCTGGTGGATCAGAAATATGTGGCCTGGCCAGTTCAGCAGCAAAAAAGGACAGCCAAGACGCCAAGGATTGTATC
This sequence comes from Silene latifolia, assembly GCF_048544455.1. Lineage (NCBI taxonomy): Eukaryota > Viridiplantae > Streptophyta > Magnoliopsida > Caryophyllales > Caryophyllaceae > Silene > Silene latifolia. The sequence continues at coordinate 82,045,338 of NC_133531.1, forward strand.
ACCCTGTAAACCGGATCACCTCCCAACAATCACTTTCAGTGATTGTGACCTGGTAGGCATCCCTGATGTTCATCATGATGGCCTGGTAATTTCTATGCCGATTGGAACCGCCACAGTAATAAGGATCCGAGTAGATGGAGGCAGCTCAGTGAACCTGATCATGCTTGACGTACTAAAGGCTATGAAAATGAACGAGGATCAAATCACCAAAAAGTCCAGCGTTTTGGTAGGATTCATTGGAGAAACCACAAGCACATTAGAAGAAATCCATCTTCCAACCTACGTTGAAGGAGTCTCATCCTATGAGAAATTTAGAGTCCTGGATTGCTTGTCATCCTAGAAAGCAATTCTGGGAAGACCTTGGATTCATAATGTGAAAGCTGTGCCATTGACCTATCACCAGTGTATTAAGATACCAACGGATTGGGGCATAGCCACAATCAAAGGGGATCACAAGATAGCCCAAGAATGATATACAACAGCCTTGTAACCCTCCAAGGCAGGTAAGTCCCTCGCATCGCAATTACCATACAATGTTAGGAGTACCTATGAGGAACCTCCCAGAATGGAAACAGATCAGGTAATCCTAGACCCGGAGTACCCTGACATGTATGTTTTAGTAGGATCTGATGCTCCAGATTATATCAGGCCAGAACTGGTAAAATTCCTTAAAAATAAATCATCTTGTTTTGCTTGGTCTCATTTTGATATGATCGGAATTAGTGCTGATATAATTACACACAAACTTAATATTGATCCATCTTTTAAGCCTGTACAACAGAAAAGACGAAAATTTGCAGCTGAAAGAAATGCAATAATCAACGAGGAAGTGGAAAAACTCCTGGATATGAGAATGATCAGGGAAGTAATGTACCCTGAGTGGCTGGCTAACGTGAATGTTGTGCAGAAGAAGAATGGAAAATGGAGAGTCTGTGTAGATTACACTGACCTGAACAAAACTTGCCCTAAAGACCCTTTCCCCCTGCCTCGTATTGATGCCATGGTAGATGCAACAGCAGGACATGAGATGCTAACATTCATGGATGCCTCTAGTGGATTCAATCAAATAAAAATGCACCCTGCTGACCAGGAGAGTACTGCATTCATTACAGACCGAGGCATATACTGTTACACAGCCATGCCTTTCGGCCTGACGAATGCAGGGGCAATGTACCAGCGCCTGGTCAACATGATGTTCAAGGATAAAATAGGTGATATCATGGAAGTCTACATAGACGACATGGTGGTAAAATCTAAGAATGCAAAAGATCATGTGAAGCATTTGGAAGTAGCATTCCAAATATTGGAAAAATACAACATGAAGCTCAACCCTGCAAAATGCCACTTTGGAGTCTCTGCAGGTAATTTCGTTGGTTACATGGTTACGAAGAGAGGCATAGAAGCTAGCCCAGAACAGATAAAAGCTATCCTGGAACTTCATTCACACATGTCTATCCAAGATATTCAGAAATTGATAGGCCGGGTAGCCGCCCTGAACCGGTTCATATCAAGATCCTCTGAAAGGTGTAAAACATTTTACAACCTGCTCAGAAGAAACAAGGAGTTCCAGTGGACGGATGAACATGAAGCAGCCTTTCAAGATCTAAAATCTTATCTGTCATCTCCACCCTTACTAGCTAAACCAGAGAAGGGAGAACCTCTGTCAGTATACTTATTTGTCAGTGACATAGCAGTCAGTGCAGTCCTTGTAAAAGAACAAGAAGACCAACAACATCCTGTCTATTATGTAAGTAAGAGCCTGCTGGATGCTGAGATGAGGTATGGATTACTTGAAAAATATGTCTTAGCTTTAATTATGTCATGTACTAAGCTACGTCCCTATTTTAAAAGCCACCCCATTATAGTCAGGATCAACTTACCCATAAAATTTGTCCTACGCAAGCCTGAATTATCAGGTAGGATGGCCAAGTGGTCAGTTCAACTTAGTACTTATGATATTTCCTTTGAACCCAGGACAGCGATCAAATCGCAGGCCTTAGCAGACTTTGTGGCTGATTTCAGCCCTAACCTAGAACCTGACCTGATAAAAGAGGTTAATCAATTAGAAAACAAAACCCTAGACCGAGAATGGACTTTGTTCATAGATGGGGCATCTAATGCCAGGGGGACAAGGTTAGGATTAGTGCTTAAATCGCCACAGGGAGACATGATAGCTCAGGCTATAAGCTGTAAATTCAAACCTACTAATAATGAAGCGGAATATGAAGCTCTGATAGAAGGCTTAAAGGTATGTCTAGACCTCGGTGTTCAAAACCTAAAGGTAAAAACTGATTCACTTTTAATTGGTAATAAAATAAAGGGAATTTATACGGCCAAGGATGCAAAAATGATTTCATATTTAGAATATGCAAAAAACCTTACCGCTAAATTTTCTTTATTTGATATAGATCAAATATCAAGAGACCTGAACATGCAGGCTGATGCTTTGGCCAGCCTAGGTTCAAATTTTACACCCGCAGTTTTCGGTAAAAAAAATTCCTTTTGTCTTTCAGGACCTTCTTAAATTCAGGCTTCAGGCGATTTGAGAGAGACTGATCATCTTTCAGAGCTTTTTTGGGTTTGATTGGAAATCACCATGGAAAATTGAAATCATCTCGAGAGGAGAATCATTCGGTTTATCAACCACAGGAGGTTGAGCAGCATAAGATGAAGGGAGATATTCAGAAGTAGTTTTTTCACGGTTTTGGACAAGTGGAGTTCCAGGAGACACCGCCCCCTGGAATATTTCTTTTTTGCGGCCATTGTTAAAAATTAATCGAAGATTAAAAACTGGAAATTAAGGAACTTGAAGAAGAAGATTATTAGAAGAGAATAAAGCGGATTTTTTGGTGAAGATCAATTCAATGAAGTAAAAGAGTATTTATAGTCGCTAAAACTAGGGTTTCAACCACAACTTGGAAGAGTAATTATTGAAGAGGTTGCAGTAAGTGCAACACGCGTCATAAACTGATCAACTAGCCGTTACAGAAACTGATTAGTCACGATCCAACCGTTGACCAGTTTTCCATAGTTGGAAGTTATCTCCTTATTTTTGCCGTGACTCATCGAAAATAAGGAGATAAGGGGCAATTGTTGGGCCTGAAAATCAGCAGATATCCCTGATCAATATCTTATCTTGGCCTGACTGCCAGGGTGCCAGGATGTCAAGCTACCAGGACACATGAAGATAGGCGCCAGGCCATGGAGAGGACAACGGTCAAAATATCAGGACCATATTCGACCAGGAAGTCATATTATAAGAAGAATATACGCGCGGTAATTAACAGCATTAATTGGAAAGATTCTGCAATTAAAGGCAGGAATTAAGGACGCAATAATGGACATTATTACGGGCAATTAAGACGGAATATTTGGCATTAATGATGAGATAATCCAGCCATTCAGCACTACTATATAAGGAGCACTTGGAAATCATTCGAAAAGAGGACATGGACATAAACAAGCATACAATATTCTCTTACAATACTTAAGTTAATTACGATCATTTGTGCTAAATATTCCATATAGTAGTGAAATCCTCTCCTGGCTTGGTGCCCATGGTTTTTTTCCATTTAAGGGTTTTCCACGTACAAAATTCCTTATCTTAATGTTATTCTTTTATTGTACTTTAATTTTCTTACATTATACCCTGACAACCTGATTCACAGACTGATCAGAGCTAGTTAACCCCACCTAGACTTACCCTGACCTGATTTCGCCTTGCGCAAAATCCATACAAAACAGTAGTACTACATAATCTTCTGTATTGTGGCCAATATCGCTGTGGTATTCACACTTTTTGTTGGTGTCTCTTCTGTCGTTCTCCCTGGGAGTGGGTTTCTTGGGCCACCCTGCCCTAGTTCCCTTATTACCTTAAATACCCCAGCAAGTCCAGTGGTGAACCCATACTCGGTGAGCTTAGGTGGAGCCTCGGTGCTCGCTATTTCTCCTTAGACTTTGTTCACTGTGTTCTTGCTGTAGGGTTTGGCTCTTTCATTCTTTTTCTCTGTTGTGATTTTTCTGCTGGACGATTCTGTTCCATACAGGTCCCTTCTATCCTCATCTTCCTCGAGGCGATAAGTAGCCTCTGCCATTTGTTTGACTTCCTCAAAGGTGGCACATGGATGCTTGGTGAGATCCTTGTACAAATCAGAGTCGCGATGCAGTCCTCTTTTGAAGGCGTTGACTGCTGTTGCAGGGTCTCACCTATGGATAGATATTTTTTCCACATTGAATCTGGCAAGATAATCCCTGGTGGACTCCTCGAACCTCTGGACGATCCAAAGATAGATTTCTTGGATAATTTTTCCGGCTTGCATGCATCGCCAGAATCGCTAATTGAAAACAATCACTAACCCAAATAAGGCCGAAATAGGCTTGTTGGGAAGGTTAACGAACCACCGGAGTGCGGCTCTCGACAAGGTGGAACCGAATCCTTTGCACATACATGCCTCCTTTTCGTGCCCCATTGCGCAACCACCATCATTTTCTGTTTGTACTGGTTGATGTGCTCCAGCGGATCCTCTGTTCCATCATACAACGTCATTGTTGGTGTGGTGAACCCCTTCGGCATGCTGACAAAGGCACTGCTGTCCACGAAGGGGGAATCCGCATAGCACTCCGGGGTTGCTACCTCCATGGGACGTGGTAACCTTGGAACCTTGCTGAGTAAGGACCTGATATCCTGCAATTATTGTTCTACATGGCTTCCTACCCCTATACCCTGGTTGTGGGGTACTGAGTAGATCCAATATGGATTTGGTGTTCCTCTTGGCATGTAAGGAGGTACCATGTAGCTTCCAGGTAATGGTGTTGAGTTCACAATAGGCCTGAACTGTCTGTCTGGAGTATATGGCATATAGGAGCACATCTCGGGATATGCATTTCCTGCTGACTGTTCCCCTGGATTGCTCCCTGGTGCCACTGGCGTACATCTGGTTGTCGATATGGGATCTGGAGTTACTGATCCTAATCCCACAAGATTGAGTACCATGGAGTACGTTTGTGGCATCCTTGGTGGTGGTGGGACCCCTGGTGGTTGGGTCATATCCTGGGTGGCCACCGTTTCTGCTGGATACACTTGCTCGGGTGGTGTGGTTACCCCTGGTGGCAACATATCCATATCGAGCCTGGTTACTAGATTTTGCGGCATTAGCCTCTCTGAGTACTCCATGGCATTCCCCTGGTCGAGTGTTGACCTTGCCATCTGCTGGGACGTTCCCAGGGGTGACACTGCATCTATATTTTCCTACAAGGACTCGTTGTCCCTTTGTAACCCTATCACCGCCTGCTGCAAGGATGTCATCCCTTGGAGCAACTGTTGTACCGGATCTGGTTGTGATGCTCCTGGGAGACGGGCTCCTATCAGATGTCTTGGTGATCCTATGCGCTGCGGACTCCCGTCCTTATTAGGCTCTCGCATAGGATTAATAACTGGTCATTTGCCAGCCTTCCCTGCTCCCAGATCTGTGATTTTGGGGGAGTAATGAAGCTTTGCTGATACTTGGGGCTGAGCCTGGCCTGCAGTCACTCTGGTGGTAGGGACCGCCGTTGTTGGAACACCGGAGGTTGCTGGCGTCGCCCCTAAAACTGGAGTTTGCGCTGATGTACTCATCGGATCTGATGTGTTCTGATTGGATCCTGACATGACCAACTATAGAGATGTTAGGATACTTCGAAAAAAAGTATTTTAACCAAGATTTAACCACAAGTCCCACGGTGGGCGCCAAATTGTTTTGGTAAGATTTTACCGACTAAAGATTTGTGAGTCAATGCGGCTATTCCAATTAAAATACGATATTAAAGACTTAAGCAGATCAGTTGTAATAACATAGCAAGAACGAAAGTAAACAACTAGTACGAAAGGGAAACAAATGAAAAGAAAGAGAGACAAACGACACAAGCAAAATGGTGACGCGGGAAATCCAAAATGTGGGAAAAACCGCGGAGGGAATGGTATCCCACCAATGATCCACTAGTAGTAATAGTATTCGAGGGTGAACCTACCTAGAACGATCAGGAGGTACAACAGTGATCTACAAATGACTAAGTACAAATGATATGAACGATATATAAATTTCTAAGTGTGTTGATGATATTAATTGCTGCAGGTGGTGAATGATATTTCTTCGACTGGAGTCAATGAAGAATGCCCTTGAATCTGAGGTTCGTTGCTCTTTTATAGTCCTCCCTTGAGTTATTGGACATGCTCCCTATAAATGCTCAACCACACGCTCCACTCCCTACGAAATAGGAAGTGGTTGCTGACTTTGTCAAAGCTCTTGCTGATCACTACAATGTTCCTGCTGACTATTTCAACGTTCCTGCTGGCTGTTTGTTACTTAATTCAAACGTGGCCTTTGTATCACTCGTATGTCTAGGTTCATCTCCCCTTGTTCTTCCTTGCGCCTAGCAGCCTGCTGCCTTCTCAATGATCCATGTGCCTTTATTTTATCCAATTGCGAGTTGCCACGTCATGATGAGAATAAGAGGGTATTTTTACCCATACAGTTACTATGACGCTTTAAGAATCTTTAATGTTATAGCTCAAGCCGCAATAACATTACTTGAATGATGCTTCACAAATCTTCAATGTTATAGCCAAGGTTGCTATAACATTACTTGCTTAACTTGTAAACTTATGTTAATCTATCAAAGACTAAACAAACGATTACGGGCAAGAGTATATACAAAAACGAAGCACACACTTGTCATTATCAAAACTTAATCATATATCTATATGGTCCAACAAATTCCCCCTTTTTGATGATGACAAGTGTCTTATGATTTGTGACTAAGAGTAAGTTCCCCCTCAACATAATACTATAAAAGTCATAGTCAGTTGAACGCAAGAAACAAATCCACTTATATACAAAGTATAGCATCTAACGACCTTAAAAGATTAAAGGTTCTGACAATCAAGAAGCAAGCTTAGGCAAATACTTAAGTCACGATCACTTCTTCCCCCTCTTGACATCATCGAAAAGACGAGAACAGACATAAAACGACTAGAATGATGTCAACCGAGGCAAGAAATGTATATTAATCAAAGCATATATGATAGCATAAGAACGACTTCAACATAAGCAAGCTCTACATATAAAGTGTGTAATACAAACCAAGTTGCGTACAGATTTTGTAGGATAGAAGGAAAGTAGTCACTCACCTAACTACGACCTACAGAAGCATGCATGCAATCTAACATGATAGATATCTCTAGAGACCGTACATATACACTCCAACCAAGCGAGGTTCAAAACACATGTCGAGGACTTACAAAGTAATGTGAGGTGAGGTAATTGGGTAATAAGGGGCAAAATAATTTGGATATGTGGAGGTAAAAGCCAAGGTAGAACCGATCACAATCAAAAGTAGCCATCTTCCACTTTCCAACCCAACACGAAAGCTGATGCACCATGCCAAGTATGACACAAACTCACTCACATCAACAAGTACTTCTCCTCAAGTAATATGGAAATGATAATAATAGGAACAATAAGAGATTCTTGCTTTTCATCTTTTGTATCATTTTTTTTTCTTTCATTTCTTCATTTTTTTTAGTCCATCTCTTTCTTCTTCCTTTCAATATCCATCACAAAAGCAACAAAATTGACCACAACAAGACTTCCAAACTTACCAACAAGACTAGCTTGACAAGGGTACGCCATATGGAATGTAGTAGAATAAATGGGTCAAAACGAGGCAAATTTGGCTATTGTGAAGTTAGTAGGTAAAACGTAAAGGAAGGGTCGCCTCTCCACATGTGTCACACCACAAACCCGAGTGTGTACAGGTAATAAGAGACAAATTTCATGCTTATGCAATTTGATGTTACATGCCATGTAAGGAGTACTACTCACATCCTAAATGAAACCAATCATGAATCTCATTGGTTTATGAAGCTCTAAACCTTAGAATGTATATGTGAATAACAAGAAATATGGTTTGTATACAACACAAGATATAACAGACTAGCAAACGGAATATTCTTATAAAATAATAAAATACTATATAAGAATGTACTTGCAATGGAAAATACGAACATAGTCATACAATCTCGTCAAATCTAGTCAGTCATATGTGTAGATACCTCTTTTCTGCACCTCCCGCAAACCACCCGGTGATGATTGGGCTGTATGTTTGGTACACAGAACGATTTATGACAGTTCATAAGTTTATCGTCAAGTGATAGCTCAAACACTTGTGTCAACCCCTTGGTCGTCATCTACGCACCATTAAGGTCGTTTTGACAGTAATTAGAGTACATTTAGAGTCCGGGTCAAAAATCGTCTTTATTTTCTAATAACCATTTAAAATGCCGAGTCAGAATATTCTGGAATGTTCCGGATATTTCTATTCCATATTTTCAATCTTTTAATCTTTGGTAAATTATATCCCGAAATTATTTTATAAATAATAAGGAAATCAAGATCAAACCGCAATTCCATAATAGAAACACAGAAATCTTTCTTCCGCAGGAGGAAACCCTTGGGGAAAGGACGCAGCAGGTGCTGCGCCTCTTCCACGAGAAGCAGTGGCTGCTGCGCCTCTTCCCCAGCTCCTTTCTGCGTATTTTCAAATCTTTTCTAGATTTACTTCCAAAGTTTCACCGAAACCCTAATTCCTCCGTGTGATTAGTATAAATAGAGATCTTCGGTCCTCATATTTCTCACGCGAGTGTCCGCCCTTCTCTTCTCCCTTTGCATTCTAAGACTAAGCTCTTGCTTTTTGGCGTCTACGTGCTTGAACTTTCGACCACGTAAGCTCGGATCCTTCTAAGTACCAGCCTCGTTTTGCATGACTGGCCAATTTGACTAACTCCACCTCAATCAACTTAATCAATTTAGTTCATTTTCCTCCTAGAGGGCACTTTCGTCGTACATTCGAGTCGAGCATCACTAAACGTTAACTTAGTTAATCTCGTTTCATCAAACATGTAAGTCTGAGGGTGTAAATCCCATCTTTTATCATTGTACTTTATTTTTGTAATCATTATTGTAAGGTTTACGTCGAAAACATATTCAATACCGATTTACAAAACCTTTATTCAAACCCTTTTTATGGATTAACGAGAGAGAGGTGTCGAGAAGGAACGCAGCAACTGCTGCGCCTCTTCGAAGGGACGCAGCACCTGCTGCGCCACTTCCTGAGGCTGCCGCAGTTCCTGCTTATCTTCTTCTTCCTTCAACTTTTGTTTAATTCGTTTGTGCTTTCTTGTTTCGTCTTTGCTTGTTCTTATTAGCATGATAATTTTGACATATGTTCGTTATTAATTTATCATCATTAAATTCCCGACTTAAATCCCAAGTAATTAATATTTGTGGGTTTTCATCATTAGAATCAAAACCGGGTTTTAGAGATTCGATTCATCAATATCAAGTCTCTGAAATTCATCCTTTGTATATTTGCAATCGTCATCATCATCAATAGTTTAGCATTAATAAACTAACTATTTAAGTTAGTTTATAATTAAACTTGTAATTAATCTTGTAATTAATTTGTCCTAATTAGTTTCATCTCATGTTTTATCATTTTTATGACCAATTTGCATCTAAATAATCCGTTGAACCACTTCTATCCGAGTCAAATATCGATAATCAAGCGTTAAATTCACCAATGAACATTAACGATATGCAATTCCGGCTTCACAGCCAGAGTTCACCTCAGGAACAGACGCAGTAAGCATTACGCCTCTTCCAAAGGACGCAGCACTACTGCACCTATTCCGGGTTGAATTATGCCTCTGAACTTCCGTTGTTGCTTTGACCTAGTTATTAGCTTACGTATTAATTGACTATTACTCGTATTATCGCCTAATAATCTGTTCGTTTATTTAGTTTTCTCTTTTTCGTTTCGAAAACCATCCGTTTTAAGTGTATTTTCGACGTAAATCAATTAACCCATTGTAATTATTGTAATTTTAATTATTGCATTTATTTATTTATCGTACTGGATGATTTATTCCTTGTTTTCACATGCAATTAACCTAAATCTCTACCTTGACATTAATGCATGTTAAACTACTTGATTACCGACTTAGTCTAAATTCACATGCTAGGATTAATCTAATGGATGTTACATTGCATGCATATAACCTTCAACATATCGAGTATAGACGATTTTCCCTAATCATTAGTAGAGGCCGCTATCGAGGCGGGCGGGATTAGGTGTTCGATCAAAAAAGCTTCCTAATACGTACCCTCACCCCTTACTTTAGATCTCTGTGAACATCCGTGTTCATTGGCATCCACGAGAGTCATTCTAGACATAGAATGCAAAGCGTAACGAGAGCTTGGTGTTCATGTCACTACTTTGTGTCTTGACATGACACGAGGTATTCGAACGGTTTCCAATTTTCCACAATAAATTGCTGGCGACTCCACAAATGCAAAGCTTGCTCGTTTTCTACCCAAGTGACCCCCGTGGGCCCGCGTCCACGGTTTGTCGACTCCGCTAGGGATTAATACACTTACGTGTAGCCAAGGGTGAAACTTGAACATGGTTAGGGAATAGTTTGTACAAGACAGTTGTCGGTTTACATAACTCGGTCTTCCTAGATCGTTTATTCGGCCTTCCTAGGCCCAACCCAACCCATTCGACCATCGTCCCGTCTAGACGGTCCAAATTCTTATTTGGGCCTAAGGATGGATAGCGATTGACGTCAAACATACCATGGTGCTTACTCTTGTTTGTATCAAGGGCTTTCACTACTCGAGGAAATGGACTAGGAATCGACCTTACTCCTGTTTGGTACGAGCCTCTCCACAGACCCCGAGTTTGATTGTTCGGTATGGCAGCCCACCCTTTAAACCAAAACCCTTTTTAATGCACTCAGCATACCGTTATAATGCCTGTATATATGCTTGTATTATATGTGATCACCATTTTCTAAACGAAACCATGACGAATTTTGTAAAATCAAAGCCTCTTTTAAAATGTAAATTTTCGAAAAAGGCCAAATTTAGCGCAAAACTAGTCGAAACTCTGTCCAATTGTCGAGTCAAAACTCGGGCTTCGAAGACCATTTCAAAACCTCACTTCGAGTCCACTCCTACAACTACACTATAGTTTACTAGGACCAACATTTCCAAACTTTGTCATTTCTTCAAACCTCACTTGACACAAGTGGCACACTCCCACTTCACAAGTCGAACCTTTTCTTTGAGTAAGTGTGCTAGAATGGTCGATCGTGTTTTGATTCGTCGTCGATCTCTTATCCAGTTTTTCAAGATGCGTGGAACTAGTCACGCAAGTGTCAATGGACAACCACCGAATGGTAATGATCTAATCCTAGCCGCGTTAACTCGTCTCCAAGCTAGCGAAGACCAAGTGTATAATCGCCTCAACACGATCAAGGGCCGAATTTTTGCTTTAGAAACTAGGTTGCCTCCTGCAGAAAATGAAGTGCCTCATGAATTTGTGAATGACTTCACGAATGAAAATCCACCACCTTTTGTGAGAGCACAAGAGGTCAACCCTCCCGTAGGTCTGACTGAAGCAGAAAAACGACTCCAATATTTGGAGGAACAACTGATGTACCTCAAAGGGGATGATATCTATAGGGAAAAAAATCGCAAGTATGAGGCCGTGAGTTCCAAATTGCCAACCAACTTCAACATGACAGATATCCTGAAATTCAAGGGGCACGAAAACCCATTGAACCATATCCGTGCTTTCAAGTATTATATGTCTATCAAAGGCATTAAACCCGAGATGTTCTTAAGGATCTTTCCTTCATATCTTGACACCATTCCTAAGCAATGGTTCTATTCCCTAGAACATAAGAAGATTGCCACCTGGGATGATGCCGCGATCGAGTTTGCTAGGCAATATGCGGATAATGGTGAGATCCAAGTTAATATGCGCACCTTAGAGGTTCTTACCCAAAATGATAAAGAAGGCTTCACCGACTTCCTAAGTAGGTGGAGGAAGACTAGTACCCAACTTGTCGAGCGTCCAGATGAAGCTACCCTCGTGGAAAAATTCGTGGACAACTTAAAGCCCATTTATGCAAATCATTTGAGGTAACAAAACATTAAGACCTTCAAAGACTTAACTGTACTAGGGACAAGGATCGAAGATGACATCCGTAAAGGACTCTTGTCCAAAACGATAGGTCATGGATATCAAGGCTCAACAAGTCGTTCTTACGGCTCTACTAGCAGGACTGATGAGGTTAACCTTCTCGAACCATCAAAGAAGTGTATCCCACAAAGAAAGTTCATAAATATTGGGGATACATACTCCAATGCTCTGAACAGATTGATGAAACAGGGTAAGCTTCAACCCATAGAACCTACACCTGAACCAGAAAAGAAATCCAAGTCCTGGGACGATAATTCGTACTGTGAATATCATAGAGGTAAGGAACACGATACAGAAAAATGTTACAAGCTAAAACATGTACTTCAAGACATGATTAAAGACGGTCGCCTACCAATACCGCCTGGAGGTAAACCTAACAATACTCAGAATCCTCGTGGAATTCTGATGATTATAAGTGAAGAATCTTCCTTAGATTGTTCACACCTCATTTCTCCATTCGAAGATGAGATCCATGCAATAGAAGATAAAGGGAACTACTCCACCATTTCCCCTACTATCACCGAGTTTATCGCATGGGCAAAGAGTGTGAATAGGCAAGTCTCGGAATTAGAAAGTGTAGTGGCAACCCTACGTAATCCAAGTATGACACCCAAAGAACGTGCGCCACTAAATCTCTCTCAAAATGCTACAATGCAAGAAGTAATAGCTGTGGTTGATGAACTAATCGACCAAGTCATCCAATTGAAGGCCGAAATCATGAGGTTGAAAGAGCTTGCTACTGCCAATGGAGTTTGGGCCGACGATGATGAAGATGAATACCTCATCGAACACTACCTAGTTAAATTCAGTGAGGAGATAATCCAAAATAGTGAGGACCAAGATATAGACCACCTTACTCGTTCGGGGCGTCCATATCAAAACATTTCTCAAAATGGTCCCATAGCAAATGGTCCATTCACCAATACCAACGTTGTCACGCCAAATGATAACGAAGACACTTCTACAGACCATTTACTAAAGCAACTACAGAAGACAAAGGTTGATCTTTCAGTCTGGCAACTAGTTGCAGGCTCTTTCCCACATTGCCAAGCTTTACTGCAAGCTTTGGCCAGATTAAACGTGGCGCATAACTCCACACCCGATGACTTAGTCAACTTGGTCTTCCAAGATTCGCATAAGCTAAGTAACCCTGTTACTTTCTCGAATGAAGATTTGCCACCTTTCGGCGCTAGTCACAACTTGGCTCTATACATTACAGTCATTTGCTTAAAGAAGAATGTGCCAATGACTTTGGTAGATGATGGCTCGGCAGTCAACGTCATACCATTGAAAAGAGCGTACAAATTAGGCATGAAGGAGTCAGATTGAACCCCTACCAACCAAGGTGTCCGCACATATGATGGTACAGGACCAAATGTTGTAGGACTAGTTAACCTTACCATAGCCACAGGGCCAATTAAACGAAAGGTTAACTTCCAAATAGTGGACATTGAAGCATCCTTCAACATACTTCTGGGAAGACCCTGGATTCACGCTTCGAAAGCGGTAACATCTACCCTCCACCAGAAAATCAAGATCCCACTAGATAGTAAATTGGTGACGATCACTTTGTCACCCATCAAGGCGGTAATAGAAAAGAGGTCAAGCAACCAAGTACTTGCAAATCCAGTACGTGAGCTTGGGGGCTTCCATAACATAAACCTTGTAGAGAGTGAGTTGGCACCTTTGTATTTCGATCCCTACTCTAATTTAGTGGTCAACCACATACTCAAATCTCAGGGATACTTCCCGGGAATGCCATTGAATCCTGTCCAAAGAAATACCTTTGCACCTTATAAAGAAGGCAACTCACAAAGGATACCACTACGACTATGATACAAACCTACTAAGGAGGAAGCCCTAGAAATGCTCACTCAATTCCAAAACCGCAAGAATGTAGAAATACAAATGCGGCCCTACCTCCCTACCCTAAATGGATACTTCGTTAGAGAAGGGAGTCAAGAACTCTTTCAAGGGTTTCCCGAGCCTTGGCACTACATAGGAAAGCAACTAGCTGGAATCGATATCTTTCACGATTGCTACATTATTCCCACAGAAACGGTTCCTACCGTCAAGACTCGTCATTCACCTTGCTTAGACGAACAAGCAGTTAGCTTACTATTTGGAGAAGATCGGTTCGTTAGAGCCGCGCAGGACGAGATCATTACCATGATACTTCAAGACGATCACTTCAACCCTACCGCATAGATCACAGAAACTAGTTCGAATCAACAGAAAGGATGGAGAAAATCGATCAAGTGGATGAACAACCAAAGAAGACTCTTCAAGCTCGCCACTGGAGAAGGAGATATGTTCAAAGGAGAAACAGAAGACGATGAATTCGAGTCAGAGTTGGAGTCCGAGTCGGAGTCTAGAGAAGTCCCTAGAGAGTCTCTTCCTGTCGTCCCTCCCACTCCCCTTGTTTCTCCTAGCTTAGCAACCAATAGTAACAGTAGTTCGGGAAATATCCTAACACCTGTCCCTTTACCGCCACTGACTACTGAACAGATGGCCTCTTTGTTTCAACTCTTTTCAAATATTAATATGAATAAATCAGGTTCTGCTTACTCTTTGTGTTATTCTGAATGCAATTCTGTTTACGATGATAATGAGGATGACCCAGACCCAGACTCAATCAAAATACCTCCTTACATAGCCAAAGAAATACTACAAGAGGGGGAAGGGGGACCAGTTATAGAAAACACCGAACCCATCAACGTGGGAACCGAACTAGAACCCCAAGAACTTAGGATAGGGACCACCTTGAGCCCCACCGAAAGGGCCGGTTTTATAGACCTCCTACACGAGTTCAAAGACGTTTTTGCTTGGCCCTACAAAGACATGCCAGGGATCGACAGGGATATTGCAGAGCACAGAATCCCAATCAAACTAGGTTTCAAACCCGTGAAACAGAAGCTTCGTCGAATGAGGGTAGAATGGGCTCTTAAGATCAAAGAAGAAGTCGATAAGCAATTCAAGGCCGGGTTCATCAAAGTATCCGAATACTCAGACTGGGTCGCCAACATAGTTCCCGTACCCAAGAAGGATGGGAGAATCCGTGTTTATGTTGATTTCAGAGACTTAAACAAAGCGAGTCCCAGGGACGACTTTCCTCTACCACATATCGACATATTGGTGGATAATACAGTAGATCACGCATTGCTATCCTTTATGGATGGATATGCAGGGTATAATCAGATTAAGATGGCCATAGAAGACATGCACAAAACCGCCTTCGTCACTCAATGGGGCACCTATTGCTACACGGTTATGCCGTTTGGGTTAATTAATGCCGGAGCTACATATCAACGCATCACAACTACACTACTACATGACATGATGCATAAAGAAGGTGAGGTATACGTAAATGATATGATCGTCAATTCCAAAGATAGAGAGGGGACATTGTGAACCTTCGCAAATTCTTCTCAAGACTACGAAAGTACAACATGAGACTCAATCCACAGAAAGGTGCATTTGGGGTAACATCCGGCAAAGTTGTGGGATATGTCATTAGCCAACGAGGGATAGAAATAGACTCTTCCAAGATTAAAGGCTTAATCGAAATGCCACAACCTCAAACAAAAAAGGAAGTTAGAGGATTCTTGGGCAAGGTGCATTACATAAGTCGATTCATATCGAAACTCACAATGATCTGTGAACCTATCTTCAAAAAGCTAAAGAAAATGGATCACACCATGTGGGATGATGACTGCCAAAAGGCATTCGACCGAATCAAGGAGATACTAGCCAAACCACCAGTGCTCATGCTGCCGCAACGAGATTAACCTCTTGGTTTATATCTCACAGTAACTGAAACAGCCATGGGTGCCATGCTGGCCTAAACAGTGGGAAAAGAAGAAAGGGCTATCTACTACCTTAGTAAGAAGTTCTTGGAGTATGAGTGCAAGTACACACCACTCGAGAAGACATGCCTCACTCTTGTGTGGGCAACGAAGAGGCTACGCTATTACATGCTTAGCTACTCCGTCAAAATATACTCCAAAATGGATCCTGTCAAATACCTCTTCGAAAAACCTGTTCTCAATGGACGCCTAGCGAGATGGACTTTGATGCTCTCAGAGTTCGATCTCAAGTACGTACCTCTTAAAGTTATAAAAGGACGCGCCGTTGCCGAGTTCTTCGCGGAAAATCCCATCAATGATGCACAAATAATAGACACCTGGTCCTTTCCGGATGAGGACATACTCCAAACCGATGTAGACTCCTGGGACCTTTATTTTGATGAAGCGTCGAACTTAAGAGGATTTGGAATAGGAGTGTTGCTCATTTCTCCTGAAGGCGAGCATACACCACTCTTTGTCAAACTCGACTTCGAGGTGACAAATAATGCGGCAGAATATGAGGCTTGCCTCATTGGGCTACAAGCAGCAGTAGGTTTAGGCATCAAGAATCTTCGGGTACATGGAGATTCATCTTTGATCATCAACCAAATTACGTGATCTTGGAAAATTCGGAGGGAAAGCCTAGCACCCTATCAAGCCAGGATAGACCAAGTTGCCCAATTCTTCGATCAAGTAAAGTACCTACACCTACCTCGAGAAGAGAATCAATTTGCAGATGCTCTTTCAAAACTCGCATCTTTGATTAATATGCCGGATGATATGGTAGAAATGCCTTTATGCATCGAACGACGGTCAGAACCAGCTTATGTGCACCAAACTACAGATGAAGAAGAAAACCCAGAGGAACCTTGGTTCCAAGCAATTCTGAACTTCAAACTCAACGGCGCCTATCCACCAGACATGGACAAAAGGGGACAACGCGTTATACGCTTACTAGCCTCCCAATACGTCCTCATGCAAGGTGAATTATATAAAAGAACACCTCTTAGTGTTGTCCTGCGTTTCCTTGATCATTCACAGGCACGGAAAGTGATGGAAGAAGTCCATGATGAAGAATGTGGCCCTCACATGAGTGGACCAATGATGGCAAAGAAAATCACGCGTTTGGGGTATTATTGGACCACAATGGAATCCGATTGCATCAAATATGTCAGACATTATCATAACTGCCAAATCTTCGGGAATGTGCAACACGTCCCTCCTTAACTAGTCTACACCATGACATCTCCTTGGACATTTTCTGCTTGGGGAATCGACATCAACGGAAAGATCACCCCAGTCGGAACAGGAGGTCACTTTTTCATTTTGGTGGCTATTGACTATTTTACCAAATGGGTAGAAGCGACTTCTTATACTAGTCTAACAGCCAAGAACGTGGCAAAATTCATACAAACCAATATCATATGTCGATACGGTTGCCTACATGAGATCATCAGTGACAATGGGTCACATTTCCAGGCTGAGACTGAGCAATTGCTAGGCAAGTTCAAAATAAAACATCACCATTCCTCGCCGTATAGACCACAAACAAATGGTGCAGTAGAGGCAGCAAACAAAAATGTTGTCACATTCCTCAAGAAAATGATTGACAATTATCGAAATTGGCCAAGTAAGATACCATTTGCCTTGTGGGGATATCTCACATCTATTAGGACGCTCACTGGCGCCACTCCTTTCTATTTAACCTACGGTATGGAAGCCGTGCAACCAGTCGAGCTCGAAATACCATCCTTGCGTATTCTACTCGAAAGACAAATCCCAGAAGCCGATTGGAAGAGGGATAGATACGAAGAACTCATCCTCTTGGATGAACAAATATTGCGCGCATTACATAATGTACAAACGTATCAAGCACGTATCAAACGAGCCTTCAACAAAAGGGTTAAGCCAAGAAATATCAAAGAAGGAGACTTAGTTCTCAAATCAGTTAGAGCTCTTTTACTTGTCGATCCACGAGGAAAGTTCAAACCCAACTGGGCTGGACCATTTCTAGTCAAGTCCATACTTCCGGGGGGTGTGGTTAGAATCACATACCTAGATGGGAATGAATTTGCCAACCCAACTAACCTCGACCAACTGAAACGTTACTATGCCTAGAATAGGAACTAAAACGCACCTCGCATAACACCACGTGTCGCTCCTGCGGCACAGAATAAACAACGGCCCCTGGTCAGCTGAAATAAAGCTTACGTCACCTTGCTCTTGCATTTTGACAAATCGTCATCCTCATATCATCAAATAAACTGAATTGTGCTTTAGGAGTAAGTAAAAGCTCGTGCTTATTTTCTAAGTTCATTACAAGCTCTTGCGTAAATTAATTATTCTTTTACATTTACTTGAACTACGCGCAAGGGTTTGATTTCGTTTTTTTTTAAATGAATACGTAGGCAATCCTTCACAGGATACAACCCGCTATTATTTTTAAATGTAAATAGAAGGACATTTGCATATGCATTTGGAATTCGACAAGAATAATAAATAAAATCACAACGGTTGCATAACCAATTAACCTTTTATTTATTTCCTTCCATAATAATAATAGTATGCCACATAATAAAAATAATGCTAAAATAAATAGGCTAGGATTCTAAAAACCCCACCTTTTTATTACAAACAATAATAATAATAATAATAATAATAAATAATACTAAAACTTAGGCTATTCTTCCATTTTCCCTTTGCCTTTGTCATTCTTGTCATATTTCCTATCTCGACCACGAGTCGGGCGCTCCTGTGGTATCTCAGATCTAATCACCAATGGTCTCTCTCGTGGTCTAGCCTTGTCATTCTTATCAACCACCTTTTCGACGACCGGAGAGGTCTTCGGTTTCTTCGACGGATGAATAACTCGAAATCCCGCTTCTTCTTCTCCCTCGGTCAAGTGCTTCTCTTTCTCCTTCTCTACGTCACGAACCTTGTAGTCAACAGGCTCGCGCTTCCTTAGTCTCTCGCACTCCTCAGGAGTAGTAGCCTTCCTCCACCGCAAGTAGGAATCTGATACCCATAATGCGCTAACAGAAGAGTTTAGGAACCACATGTTTCTTTGAGCCCATTTGATGGCCCACTCTCTTCGGCTCTCAGTAGTAAGCGCCATGGCAGTCCGAGGAACAGTGTCAAGCCTCGGAATCGTCTGCTTCAATCCAACCTGCCTCATCAGGCTCTCGGGGAAGATGCATATCATGAACTCAAAGCCAAGAATGCGCACCGATCGCGTAGGATCCAGAGACGATACTCCAGTAACAGACTTAAGATGCCACCATGGTACAATCCATCTAATCAGGGGTCCATCCTCGTTCTTCAACTTATTCTCCCAGTAGTTGCAAACCCTAGTAAAATCCACCATGCAAAGCCTGGTCCTCATTGCAATTGAGCGAGCATGATAAGCAGGAACATTAACTGGGGGCTCGATCAGTCGAAGACGCTCCATAAGCCAAACCTACCACAGCAGGTATTAGTATCCAAAAAAAAAAAAAAAAAAAAAAAAAAAAAAAAAAAAAAACAAAAATTGAAAGAAAAAGTTGTATTCTTTTACCTGCAAGATGATGGGACTCCCTAAATTAGGAACGTCGCGGTTGGCTTTCCTGTTATCTAACCCCAATAGGATCTCTCCTAAACATAGGCAAGCTGGGCTCCCGCGCATCTCCATCTTCTCAACTAGGCTCAAATAGCGAGGATCACCTCTCATATCCTCATCAACATGCCCTTGAAGGACATAACCATGCAATAGGCAAAACCCAAATGCCCTACGCCTCGCCACATAGGAGATAGAAGGGTATGCCCTATTTATGAATCGATCGATAAAATCAAGCATTCATACTCCTTTTGAGGTCACGAGATGATTATGAAGGAAATGTAGATCTATATACATACTAACATACTCATATATGTCGAAATTAATTTGTCATAAAATTAATACGGATTTTATGCATGCAAACAAAATATAAATAGAAGAGAAATCACATCCTTACAATGGGTATTTCGGTTTAATAGGGCACAAAAGAAATCTCCTTTTCTTTTGTTCTTGAGCTTTCCTTATGGATGAACAAGATCTAAGTACAAGATCTCTCCCTAAGCTTTATACCCAAGGCTTTCTCTTAATCTAATTAATATTATTTGATCTAGTATAATATTAATCTTATGAAAAATTGAACCAAAATATTTGGTAATTTTGTTCTCAAAACCGGTTGAGAGAAGAGGAGAGGAAGAGGAAAAATTTTTATCTCTCTAAAAATAATTGTGTAGAGTGAATGAATAAATTATCTAACACACTATGCATATAGTGAAAGATAAAATAAAAGGAAAAACAACCCTTGTTCTTTCCAAGGGAGAACCGGGTAGGGGAAGGGAAAATGGCCTATGCATGGCCTTTGTGCTCTTACACAAAAGGTAATAGGTATGCATGCCTATATTAGAGAAATGATGATCAATTCCACTAATTTAAATTAACACAATATGTTAATTATTTCCCAATATTTCGGTCCACATTGTAATATGGATTCCATATTATTTTTGTCAAATGTCAATATGTCACTTGTCATATGTAACATATATTGTTTATGTATTTTTAACATATTAAAAATCAACGTATTAATAAAAATACGTCATATACAAATTTGACTTAGTAATTCATAATTACTTGTACCAAAATATTTTACCGTTTATAAATCGCATTTATAATAATTCATTCAAATCCAATTGTTTCTTTAAACAATAATTTCATCCGAGTAATGATATAATTTGATTACTCAGACCGTATCTCATTTAATCACATTTCAATTTGATACGTAAATTTTACTTCCAAAATCGTCCGTCAATTTTTCAAGTAATTTAATTAACTCGTAACATTATACGATTAATTAAATGATCAATTAAGAGTATTGCCCTTTAGGTATGACCTAGGGGGTCAACTGATCACCACCGTCACACGACAGTAATGTCAAACTCTAGTCGCCCAATCATTACCGATATATGTTGACCAGGTTTGATGTAAAAATACTTCCCAATTGTATTCTTTAAAATGAGATTTAATAATGATATTTAAATCATATGATCGCACTATTGTTGAGGACACATTTCCGAACAATCTCCCACTTGTCCTCGACAAGTGTGCGTCACCAATTCTCTTGTCCTATTACTATCTCCCACTCAATGCAAGGTGTCTTTCGGTCGATTTGCAAGTGATCATATCAAGAGTGGTTTCCTCGATCTGGAGAATAACTGATTGACCGGACTTATCTATCATAGATACTTTCCGAGCGTGGCCACGCATTTCCAGTTCATTACTCCTCGAGTGGCCCTGAGATATTGTTTTAACCCTGACAAGGGGATGGACAATTCCTATCGCACTCATTCCCTTCGACTAGCCACAGCCATCATAACCCAAAATATGCCCATTTGACCCCATTTACGAAGGTCGTAGTAACACAAATCAAAGTTAATCAAACTGTGCCATCTTAGGTGAATAGTCTTTAGTCAAAAGAATCGACTCATTAGAATACTATAGCAGCTCTCGCCACGACCAGGCTATATAAATTTGCCAGAACTCTATAAGCGGTCATAAGGCCCGACAAGGTGTTCCTAACATCTGCCTATGTGATCGACTAGTCATCTAACATGACTGTATGGCACTTTAACTT
This sequence comes from Silene latifolia, assembly GCF_048544455.1. Taxonomy (NCBI): domain Eukaryota; kingdom Viridiplantae; phylum Streptophyta; class Magnoliopsida; order Caryophyllales; family Caryophyllaceae; genus Silene; species Silene latifolia. The sequence continues at coordinate 82,066,924 of NC_133531.1, forward strand.
GCCATCAATCGCATCACACTCTAGTCACTTCGAGACGTCACCTCATACAAGTGACTATGGGCGAATACTATGCTAATCCGTGTTCACTTTAACGGGGTTCAATTGTCTCTACAACCCGTTTGGATGTAACAAACTATAATAGAAGAGTTTTAAAATAAAACTCGAACGACAAATGCGATTATCACACATGAATAGTCAATGCCTGATTACTATTTCATATTCTATAATCTAATTTGATCTTGTACGTAGTTGTTCATTTCAATTCAATTGAAATGACATGACTCATCATGTTTAGTCTTTGAGAAGGCTTTGGTTAGTAGGTTTTATCAACTTCTTGTACCTTACTCAACCTTACTACATACTCGTTTTCCTTTGTAATGTATACATTTGCATCACAAAACTTTCTGAGTACGTGTCGAGATCCAATCAAGACATAGATCCTCTAGCCTACGAATAGCTCCCACTGTTTTCACAGTGTGTGGGACTCATCCTCTTGCACATCTCATGATTGCAAGTGTACTCAATTTCCGTTATAAAAATCTCTCATTGTTCTTTATTGCCTAGAACGATTCTAGAAAATCTACTTCTTAATTAACATTGCCACAATGGTATCTTAACCATCCTAATGTGTTTTGATTATGGTTTTGTCGGAAACCATGCGCAATCTCAATTGTCAATTGTCACTTGTGTAACACCCTTACACAATATTGCATCATAAACACTTTGCATCATAGCCTTAATGCTTCTGCAAGCACTTAAGGGTAATCTTTATTGCTTACTTGGTAAAGATTACTTGAATTCGATTTTTGAAAACAATTCATCATACTCAAAGCATATGAAGTGTTATACATCATTTCTTTTTAATTGATTCGGCAGCGGAAGCAAATGAAATCAATCAAATATATTCAATTTAATTGAACTACTCATGAATCTTATCAACATAAGACTTCTTAATGACGCTAATATCATGTGGATTTATCTTCATAAATCCGGATATTCAAGATGTATTATAATACTCCAAAAGTCTTAAATCATTCGCAATGATCAATATGTCATCCACATATCGGACTAATTAAAATTTCCGTAACTCCCACTAAACTCCATGTATAAACACAACTTCTCGACTTATCGAGAAATGTTTTATCACATGATCAAAATGTTGATTCTAACTCATTGATGTCCTACTTAAGACCCTCTCTTAAGTTTCACATTATCTTAAGATTGCAAAAATCTACTAAACTCAAGACATGTATTGAATACATTCCTTCTATTGAAGAAGTGGGTTTTAGATTCACTCGCTATGTATTTCATAACCTCATGATGAAACACAATCCCTAAGAAGATCCAAATAGACTTAAGCATTTCAATTGGTGTAAACACCCTTTGCAACCAATCAACCTTGAAATCTCTCTTTATTAGTGCAAAACCCTTTGCAACTAATCAAGCCTTGAAATCTCTCTTTATTAGTGCAAAACCCTTTGCAACTAATCAAGCCTTTTTATTTCGGATTTTCATGGCTCTAAGCCTTATATTGAGTTGTGACTTAAACACTCTTATGTAAGTCATATGTTCATTACTTTCTAGAAGTAATCAATTTGAATCAAACGATTTCTTTGTAAGTTATAAGCTCTTTACTTTCTTAAAAGTAGCATGAATCCATCATTTTCAACAATTTGACGAATTTAACCTCCTAGGTTTTAAAGAAACAACATCTTACACAAAACGTCTCATGTAGCCAAGAAAGACCAGTTTCTTGCGACATAACATTCTTCTTGCGACATAACATTCTATGTGGCTCTTGTGGCTCTTGAATAAATTCTCCCACTCTGTCTTCTAGAAATAAACTTGTATTTTAGAAAGACGGCTTCACGAGCCGCAAACCCGTGATAATTGAAAAGGAAAAATGAGCATTTGTTTCTTGTGAAAACTTACAAACATGGTACCCTTACCATTTCATATCTTATATGATTCGATTTAGTGGAAAAATAATTTTAGACAAAATGATAAAATCCCCAAAAGGATCAAGTAACTCAAAGTAACTTGATTGAAGTTCAAACCATATCGAATAGCGTTTGATTTCTTATCCAATCACACATTATTTCATAATGCGTGCTAAGAGAGATTAGCTTGTGATACTATATCACATTTCCTTTGGCTTATATCAAAGTCTTCACTTTGATAATCCCATCGCGACTAAATCGTGATTTCTTTAACTCTTTAAACTTCTTTAAAGATTTTTCTATTTACCTTATTAAGTTAACACTTTAGCGTCAACTTAAATCGTTGGTAAAAGAAAATGATCAACCTATTTTGGATCAATGATTTACAATCTCGATCTCCTTTTCAACCAAAAGGCACGAGACATCTTGCTTTGAATACAAGATACGCATATACCATTAACAATCTAATGGTTTCAAGAGTACTCGATAACTCTTTGCGTTCATCATTCCAAAATTTTAAGGTTTAATCTTGGGTTACCAATTTTGAGTCTTGCATCATCTTCATGATATATTATTCTAGTTTGGTTTAGAATATAATCACCTTGATAATGGGCTAGCCATACATCAAATCGTGGTGTATAGGGTCACAAAAGTGAAACCTCTTTTGTATTTTAACAAGTTTATATTCTTAGTTAGAGTTTATGCACTTAATAATCATAATTAAGTACAACTTTAAATCCAAAAACTAGATTGAGTACACAATTACTCTATCTCTCGATATTATTGTTGCTAGTCGTCATATTCTAATCATCCTATGTATCAAGTACAATGATGAAAACCTCCATTGGTTTCTAATATTGACGAAGTAGTACTAGCAAAATTTTATGTTTAATCAAATAAACAATTTAAAGAAGAAGGTCCCATTAGATGTCCCACAACTAATTTGATAATTCTTCAATAATTTGGGGTAGTTTCTTTTCTCGTGTCCAACATTTAAGACAATGGAAACTTTATCAGTCGGGATTGATAGGTTTAGTATCGTCATTCTCAACAACTTTACCTTTAACATAACCTGTATCAATTCCATACTAATTTTACTTCTTTAACCTCGTCCTCATCTTAACGGTTTAAGAGAATGCTCCCACTCATTTCAATGAGTCTTTGCTTTGAGAAGCAAAATTGAATTCATGAAGATCACTCTTCATTTGTTCGTTTTAGTCATAAAACTTTCATTGAGGTGGTTGCGTTATTTTGGTCAATTATGAATTCTTGACAAAACTAATTACCAAATCGCTTCAAGGTACTTAATTCAATTAAGTATATGAATAATAATCCATTGTAAGTAGATGTGTTAGTCAAGTATCAAAAACCTGTTTGATAATGAACAACTTTTAATCTATACTCTTTACAAGAGATCCTTAACAATGGTTCATTTGAGGTTTTAGAAGAAAATTCAAATTTTGTCTTTAGTTACGATGTTTTAATGGAGATTTGTATCAAAATCGAAATGATATCGTATATGAATTGTGGTAAAGAAATAGAACAATATAAAAACGGAATAGTGGAAAACTTAACATTTATCGTTTTATTAATACTTGTAAACAAGTATAGCATTTACATAGTGACCTCTACCCAACTATGATAAATGATTCCAAGATCCAAATTCATATTAACTTGGGCACGGTGGGGCCGATACATCCCTTATCAATATAACTCGGTGGATTAACTCTTTAATCGATTCTACTTTTAGAACTCTTGGTCGATAAAATTACATTAATAATTATCTATAGCCCAAAACACATCGACAAGGGCACGGTGGGGCCGATACATCCCTTATCAAATACTTTTGTTGAGTTCAATCCAAATTTAGAATAAATGTGTCCATGATCCAAACCCACATTAACTTGGGCACGGTGGGGCCGATACATCCCTCATCAACATGAATTCGGTGGATTAACATTCATCACCCACTTCCCCTACGTAACAAGGTTTGTACCCCGGTGTGGCCGAGTGCACTCCCTCACGAAATAGGTTTTCATGGTTTTTACTATTTGGTAAGGCTATGTCTCAATTGATAGTTTTAGCGAGAGGTCATGTCAATTTATTATCTATCACGTTTTAAGTGAACTAAAGCGGTGAACTACGATAAATCTAATTGACACGGTCGATAAACTCGATAAAAAGACAATGCATGTTTAGTTATGGCGATTTAGCGATGCATGTGACATAAAATAAAATGCAAGCATAAGGATAAATAAATCCTAGTATGGCCTTTCCTAAAATAGAAAAACTCTTAATCTATTACATATTCGGAAACCAACTCCATTGGTCCCTTGAACTTCGGTTGTGACACGCATCTCGAGGTAACACCGTCTTTATGTATCGCCATTCTTGAAGTAATCCGTCTTTTGGAACTCCGGCATGAAAAAAATTACATAACAAATTACATAATTTCCTATTATACATTTGTAACTAAAATAAAATAAATCTATTAAATTACAAAACGGTGATACGAGATCACAATAAAATTACAACCGAATCGATATTCCCATACATTTCGGGAAATACCAATTAAAATCTAAGGCCATACTAAGTAAAATTACATAATTCAAAATTACATAAATTAAAATTATGACAATCATAAAGTAAAATGCAGCATTATAATATGTATGAACATGCTCAATTTTTATGCTAAATCGCCTTTAATAGCCAATATCATATATTACTCGGTTTTTACGGATTTGCGTGATTTCAACATTTTATAATCACAAAAATGCATAAACTCATATTTATGCATAAGTTAATTACCCTAACCTCTTAGGACTCAAAATTTAGTCTTCACTAATAATTTGACCATAATTAACCTTTATTTACAAAATTGTTCATAAATGGAGCAAAATTACAAAAATAAGCTATTAAACTTCAAATAAGTCACAAAATTTCAAATAAATTCAAAATTTGAAATTTAAATTCATGAACATTCTGGAAAAATTCCATGACACTCATAATGTTCAAAATCTTAGGTTAAAAATTTCGAAAATTTTCCGGAAAAACAATGTTGCGGTTTATCGATATTTAATAAAATAATCATAAAAACATGGAAAAATTATTTTCATTAACCTTTCAATTTTAGATCTGAAAAATATAATAAAATGCAACATTAGACGTTTTTCCTAAGTCATAGATTATGTTTTATTAATTTTCCACTAATAATGTCACTATTTATGCTATTTTTCTTCAAAAATTCATAAATCATGCTAAAAGACTTCTTTATAGCCAATTATTTTACACACATCTTGTAAAATTTCATGTGACAACATATTAATTTTCTATGACCAGATTCGAAATTTAACTCATATTAACCTATTTTTCACTTAAATCCGTATTAAATAATGAAAAATTCATTTTTCGAGCATAACTAGTCCAAAAATTATGAAAATTTACAGGTTATCTCAAAATAATATATGTAACAACATATCCAAAAACCAAGTGAAAATTCGAAGTATAGCTAATTTTCGACCAAAAATGACATTTTTACTCATAAAATCACATTTAAATGCCATTATTGTAAATTATGAACAATAAAAATCCGAAAAATTAACCAAAATATCCTAAAACACTTTAGGACCAGAAATATTAACATGCATGTAATTATTTCGTGATATATCATAATAACACAAATTTTTACAAGTTTTATTTGTTATTCATATAACTCGGAAAAACTTTTAACCAATTTGCATGCAAACAACCGTGGCTCTTGATACCGATTGAAGGAAATGTAGATCTATATACATACTAACATACTCATATATGTCGAAATTAATTTGTCATAAAATTAAAACGGATTTTATGCATGCAAACAAAATATAAATAGAAGAGAAATCACATCCTTACAATGGGTATTTCGGTTTAATAGGGCACAAAAGAAATCTCCTTTTCTTTTGTTCTTGAGCTTTCCTTATGGATGAACAAGATCTAAGTACAAGATCTCTCCCTAAGCTTTATACCCAAGGCTTTCTCTTAATCTAATTAATATTATTTGATCTAGTATAATATTAATCTTATGAAAAATTGAACCAAAATATTTGGTAATTTTGTTCTCAAAACCGGTTGAGAGAAGAGGAGAGGAAGAGGAAAAATTTTTATCTCTCTAAAAATAATTGTGTAGAGTGAATGAATAAATTATCTAACACACTATGCATATAGTGAAAGATAAAATAAAAGGAAAAACAACCCTTGTTCTTTCCAAGGGAGAACCGGGTAGGGGAAGGGAAAATGGCCTATGCATGGCCTTTGTGCTCTTACACAAAAGGTAATAGGTATGCATGCCTATATTAGAGAAATGATGATCAATTCCACTAATTTAAATTAACACAATATGTTAATTATTTCCCAATATTTCGGTCCACATTGTAATATGGATTCCATATTATTTTTGTCAAATGTCAATATGTCACTTGTCATATGTAACATATATTGTTTATGTATTTTTAACATATTAAAAATCAACGTATTAATAAAAATACGTCATATACAAATTTGACTTAGTAATTCATAATTACTTGTACCAAAATATTTTACCGTTTATAAATCGCATTTATAATAATTCATTCAAATCCAATTGTTTCTTTAAACAATAATTTCATCCGAGTAATGATATAATTTGATTACTCAGACCGTATCTCATTTAATCACATTTCAATTTGATACGTAAATTTTACTTCCAAAATCGTCCGTCAATTTTTCAAGTAATTTAATTAACTCGTAACATTATACGATTAATTAAATGATCAATTAAGAGTATTGCCCTTTAGGTATGACCTAGGGGGTCAACTGATCACCACCGTCACACGACAGTAATGTCAAACTCTAGTCAGCCAATCATTACCGATATATGTTGACCGATTGTGGTAAAAATACTTCCCAATTGTATTCTTTAAAATGAGATTTAATAATGATATTTAAATCATATGATCGCACTATTGTTGAGGACACATTTCCCAACAGATTAACCTCAGCTCTTGTCAATCCAATCAAATCCCTAAATTTATTCGTATATTCTTGAGAAGTAGAGGGTATAGCAGGCATATGTTCTGGGTCCCAACCACCAATTGCAGCAATTTCTTCAGGAAACGGACAGATATCACCTCCATGGAAGGCAAACACGTGGAAGTTCGGGTCCCAATACTCAAGACAAGCATCCAAGAACGGTTTGACAACCTTAATTAGCTTCAAGCTCAAAATCGATCCAAAGTTGTAGGCACCCATATCGTGTTTCTCCACATTTGAAAATTCGTTGGTCCATTCTTTGAGACGTATTTCTACAGTATTCATGATGTATCATTAATTAGAGAGCTTTTATGTAATAGACGGAAGAAAGACGGAAGAATTATGTGAAAAAAACCTCCATCGACGTCTATATTTACACTCAAAGTTGTTTCCTAAAATCTGTCATGACGGACACACTGGGGAAAGGGCGCAGCACCTGCCGCGCCTCTTCAAAGGGACGCAGCTCATGCTGCGCCTCTTCCTCAACTGTATTTCTGTGATTTTCCTCGTTGGATCTTTCCTAATTCCTTAACACATAATTTCCTATTCGTATGGGTTATTATTTTTGGTAATTCCGTCCAATTAACGTATTTCGAGTTTCCTAATTCCACAGGCACGTATTTCGAGGCGAGATCGACATCTTCGTCAATTCAGCACACTTATCCATTTCCTTTTAAATTTTCTTTTTTGGGGAATCATTTCACCAATTTAATTATTCATTTTTCAAACTTATCCATTTCTTTTTAATTTTCTTTTTGGGGAATCATTTCACTCCCGTTTCATATCACATTTCAAACTTATATGTTTTCATTTTCTTTTTTTTAGGGGGTAACCCTCCCTACCGTCCGGTCATGTTCGGCAAATTTTTTGCATTTTTTCGAGTCTTTGTCATGCGCTAATTTAGGCCATGTGTACAAATACGTGTTTTATGTGCAATTTTTATGTAACTTTTGGCAGTATGACGGCATAAACTGTCATCTACCAAACATGTTCAAAGCTAACCTGCAGGTACAAACAAGGCAACCTAGCAGCAAAGGCACTCAGACCGTCATATATACAACCAAAAAAGAAATATGTACACCAAACTGGGGGCTCGTGCCCGAAACAAAGCGAAAGTCCAAAATAAAGGTCCTAAAAATGTACAAAAGTGTATGCAATACAGCCAACTCGGTAACTCTCGCCTAAGAGCAGCGATCTCGGCGTCGCGGACCTCTAACAGGCTAGTTGTCTCCTATCGGGACTGCGCTAGCTCTCGCTCTAAGTCACGCTCCCTCTGCAAACGACAAAAATTGGCTCTGTCAATCATTTCAAACATAAAGAAAGTTAGAAAATGGAGTAAACTGAAGGTTCATACCTGACGTCCTCGTCTGCCAGCAAGTGCCTCGACGGTAGTAGCCTGTAACCGGTTGGCTACCCTCCACAAAGCCACGAACCGAGATGGCGCTACCTGCATTTCAATAAACAAGGATTCTCAATGATTTGACAAAGTTAAACAAATGTATTCTTATACAACAGCTAATTAAGTTGGGGAACTTACCCTCTGAATCAAATGCTACCACTCGTTCAAGCCAGCATCTGTCACCGCCTCGCCAAAGTCGCGAAGCTCGGAGATCGTCGTCATCCCCGACGCGTCAGTGTACTCGAGAGACTCGGGGTACGCTGGGGGCTCGACGCCCGCCGCCTCAACCTCATATAAAATTCAAATGGTTTCCATTAATCGATGATCATTCATCATATTTTCAAACCAATCGAAAGAAAAGTGAAGTACGTACCACGACCGGCCAGTACGCCAACCTTCAGCTGCAGGGCGTTCACGTCCCGTCGACAGACGTCGTGAGAAGAATGCTGACTCTTCTTGCGACACATCACCCAATCCCTCACGATGCGATAGGCTCTCTCCCTCGGCTTCGTCCTCTTGGGCGCGAAGCCTGGAAAGTAGAAGTACAGCCACGCCTACAAACAGGATAATAAATAACGATCTTTCGTGATTCGGTAAGAAAAGGAAATGATCTTTCATGATACGAAGTGAAGGTTGATACCGCCAGCAGCAGTCCAGGACCAACAGTGGCAGGAGAAGTCCCCTTCTCCACCAACTCAGGACGAACCATGGCCCTCATGTAGCGAGTGAGGACCGCAAAGCCGGGAGTGACCCAGTCCCAACGACCTAGGCCACTCAAGTCATAAAGGAATAGAAGAAGCTTCGTCGACAGCCTCTCTCCCCTGTCTCCAAGGTTGAGTGAAGAAAAGAACCACCAGAGCCACAGACGAGCTCTCTGCTCCGCAGTACAAGGAGGAGGAGCCATCTCCCTCCCATCGATCGTCACCACCGTCAAGACCTTGCCAGCAAAGTAATCCATGACGTAGGATCTCGGCACCAACCCGGGAACCGTAGCAGCTTTCGCCGCCAGGTTCCAACCGATCAAACTCCTAGCCTCAGCCAATTCCACTCTCATGGCTGTCTCCGGCCACACCACAGCCTCAGTCCCGCACGGCAAGCCAGAAATCATGTCGTAATCCTCCAACGTGACCCCAACCTCGCCAAAAGGCATGTCAAAGGTCGAGGTTGTATCCCAGAACCGATCAAGGAAAGCTCGAATCAGGCAAAGCTTAGCTCGAATCTTCCTTCCCTTGATATCCCTCCACGCTCGTACCAAGGCTCCAAAGGCTCCCCGCTCGATGATGGTCTGCTCCTCCGCCGACAGTCTCCCGTAAGCCTCCATCATCGTAGTATAACCCGAAAAGGACCTGATGTTCCCAGCCTCCTATTTTGATTCAAAGTAAGAGCTATCTTTAGCTCGAATTAAAGAGAAAAGGAATAGCAAAAGAAGGGTAAAAGAAGGTAAATGAATGAATGGTGAATTTGATTTACCAAGCTCTTCACCGTCTTGTAGGACAGGTGACTCTCCGCTGCCCAGATGAGATGTCGGCTATCCCATTTCTCAGCCCACTCGGGTGCTCCCCTTAGATGATGACCGCCTTGTCCGACATTGGCCCGCCTCGGGGCCTCCTCCTCAACAACCTCCTCCTCGGCGACCTCCTCCGCGGCCGCCACTACAGCAAAAGCCTCCTCTAACGCCTCCTCAAACGTAAGAGAAGGGTCAAGAATGGTGTCCACGTCTATGGGACCTCTCCCTTACGTAGAAGCCTCGTCACCTACAAGAGTAAAGTGAATTAGGCCGCGTCAATAGACGACAAGCCTTAGTTAGGAGATTTTCGAGCCTCCAAAGCTCTGAAATCGCTCTTTTCTCGCCATACTTGGCCGTTTCTCCCGAAACCCGACCACTCATATGGTATTATGGGTCAAGTCAAGTCTAGATTGAAGCCTAGTCATGGGTTCAAGTCGGAATTTCGACAGCAATTCGTTATAACGGTGATTATGCCCTAGAAAAGTGTCCTGAAAAAGCCGTCACAAATCAAAATTCCGAGATGATAGGAAGTTTACCCATCATACAAGAATTCCAAACATCAAGTTTCATCACAAATGGGCAATCCTAAGGCTATTTTCTAAGCAATTTACGGTTCAGCTGTGAGACCTTCACAATCCTACTCAAACGCTCAAAACTCAATGAAAATTCGAAATGAACACGTGGTTATGATCCTTATGCTGCCAATTATCCATTTACAAAGTCAATTTTACAAGGCAAAATAGTTTGGGGGAAAAGCCCCAAATTTTCGACATTTTTAGGGTTGGAAACCCTAATTTGTCGGTCCAAATTGTTCAAATGCGGAAGATTAATGCAAAAATAATACACATACCTCGATTATTCATGGCAAATAAAATATTTTGATCAAATTTTGGCGAGAAATGGCTGAAATTTGAGAGAGTATTTGATGATTTATGTTTCGAAAATTATGAATAAAACACGATTTTTATCGAGTTTTTACTCAAACAGGGACACATCCAGGAAAGGACGCGGCCCTTGCTGCGCCTCTTCCTCCGTTCCCCTCCAAGTCAATTTTCGAAAATTCATTATAAGTTCGTTATTAGTGGGCCCATCTTTGGTGCGCCTTTTCCTCAACACCATATATCATATATTTGGTCCATTTGATGTTTATTCTTCGCCCGGACCCGTATTTTCGAGAAAACTGCGAACTGTCGCCGTACTTTATCAAGACCTCGCTTGCCACAACGAGCTTGTACCCTCTGACAGGTGTTTTGACACGCCTTGGTTATGTTCCCCCAGCGAGAGTTCCGGACAACCAATTGTCCCTCTCAAGACGTGGAGATCAGCCTCAATTATGTTTCCCCAGCGAGAGTTCCGGACAACCCATCATCCCTCTCAACACGTGGGGTTAAACATCAATCTCGAGTTTTGCTGAAATTTGTTTGAAGACTGACCCAAGCAGATTTCTCCCAGCAGTTCCTGCCGACGTCCAGCTGCCCCCTTCAATCCTTCAATATTACGTTTTGCCTTCCCCTTGGAGTCCGACAGAGTAAGGAGTTTCAAGGAATTTCAGGTATAGCCCCTTCTTATGGCTGGCGAGCCTCCTTATGTAGTCTAATGGACTTTAAACGACCCTCCACGATAGTCGACAGGCTCTAAAATGTTCTCGACAACAGGTCCTTGGCTCAGACCCCTTGAGCCGCCTCACGTCGCCATAGTCGTTAGGTTGTAATCTTCGATTGACCTGATGGCTATACTTTGACTTTCGCCTTGTCCAAGCCTCAGTCAAAGTGGGGGCTCTGTAGATACCTCATTTCTGCACCTCCCGCAAACCACCCGGTGATGATTGGGCCGCATGTTTGGTACATGGAACGATTTATGACTGTTCGTAAGTTTATCGTCAAATGATAGCTCAAACACTTGTTGTAGATACCTCATTTCTGCACCTCCCGCAAACCACCCGGTGATGATTGGGCCGCATGTTTGGTACGCGAAACGATTTGTGACAATTCGTAAGTTTATTGTCAAGTGATCGCTCAAACATTTATGTCTACCTCTTAAATGTCATCTACGTGCCGATACGGTCGTTTTGGTAGTAATTAGAGTACATTTGGAGTCCGGGCCTAAAACCGTCTTCATTTTCTGACAACCATTAAAATGCCGAGTCGGAATGTTCTGGAATGTTCCGGATATTTCTATTCCATATTTTATAAATCTTTTACAATCTTTTAATCTTTGGTAAACAATTTCCCGTAATATTCACACAAAATATTAAGGAAAACCAAATTATTCCGTTATTCCATAAACTAAACACGGAAATCTTTCTTCCGCAGGAGGAAACCACTTGGGAATAGACGCAGCAGGTGCTGCGCCTCTTCCAAGAGACGCAGTGCCTGCTGCGCCTCTTCCCAAGTCCTTTTCTGCGTATTTTTTCATATCTTTTCATATCTTTTCGAGATTCACTTCCAAATTTTCTCCGAAAAACCCTACTTCCTCCGTGTGATTAGTATAAATAGAGACCTTTGGTCTCACATATTTCTTACGCGAGTGTCCGCCCTTCTCTTCTCCCTTAGCATTTTAGACCACGTTCGTACTTTTTGACGTCTACGTGCTTGAACTTTCGACCACGTAAGCTCGGATCCTTTCGAGTACCAGCCTCGTTTTGCATGACCGACCAATTTGACCAACTCCACCATAATCAACTTTAATCAATCTTAATCGTTTTCCTCTTACGAAGGCACTTTCGTTACATTCGAGTAGAGCATCACTAATCGTAAACTTAATTCATCTCGTTTCGTCAAACATGTAAGTCTGAGGGTGTAAATCTCTCTTTTATTTATTGTTATTTATCTTTTGTAATCATATTGTAAGGTTTATGTCGAAAATACAGTTAAAACCGAGTTCTAAAACCCTTTGCTTAAAACCCTTTTTACGGATTATCAGAGGACAACCGTCGAGAAAGGACGCAGCAACTGCTACGCCTCTTCGTGAGGCTGTTGCAGTTTCTGCTTCCTTTCTTCTTCCTTTGTCTTTTGTTCGTCCTTTTGTTTTTCACTTTGTTTTCGAATGTTCATTGTTTCACTAACACGACAATTTAAGCATGATAACTTTAACCTGTAATTCATAATTCTTCATAATTAATTCATCTCATTAATTCCCAACTCAAATCCCAAGTAATTAATATTTGCGGGTTTTCGTCACAAAAGTCAAACCGGGTTGTAGAAATTCGATTCATTCATATTGGATTTCTGGAATTCGATCTTTGATATATTCGCACCTGTTTATTATCATATTCATCTTTAGTCCGTCATTAATTCGTCGTATTTAACCTACTTAATTTGTTTAGTTTTTAATTTGTTAATTAATCCTCATTAATCTTGTAAATAATTCGTCCTAATTTGTTTTTATCCATGTTTATTGCTTTCATGACCCTTAATCATATGTAAATAATATGCTAATCACTTTCATCCGAGTAAATATTAAATCAAGCATTAAAATCACCAACGAACATTAACGACTTGCAATTCCGGCTTCACAGCCAGAACTGAGCCAAGGAACAGACGCAGTGTCTGCTGCGCCTCTTCCAGAGGGCGCAGCTCTGCTGTGCCTGTTCCTGGCTGACTTCTATCTCTGAACTCCCGTTTTGCCTTGACCTAGTTTAGCTTACGTATTTAATTAACTATTATTCTTATCATCGCCTAATAATCTGTTCGTTAATTTGTTTATTCTTTATTTTCCAAATTATCCGTTTTAGATGTATTTTCGACATAAATCATTAAACCCGATGTAATTATTGTTATTTTCATTATTGTAATTTCCTTTATTGTATTTATCATTGTACCTTTTTATTGCTTGTATGCCTTCACATGTAATTGAACTTAAATCCCGATTCGACCCAATTGTATGCTAAAACTACATGTTTCACCGACTTAGTATTAATCTTCACATGCTAGGATTAATTCTATGGATGTTACATTGCATGCATATAATCGACAATATATCAAGTATAGACAATTTCCCTAATCATTAGTAGAGGCCGCTATCGAGGCGGGCGGGATTAGGTGTTCGATCAAAAGAGCTTCCTAATACGTACCCTCACCCCTTACTCCAGATCTCTGTGAACACCCATGTTCATTGGCATCCACGAGAGTCATTCTAGACATAGAATGCTAAGGTTAACGAGTTCTTGGTGTTCATGTCACTACTTTGTGTCTTGACCTGACACGAGGTTTTCGAACGGTTTCCAATTTTTCACAATAAATTGGTGGCGACTCCACAAATGCAAACACTTGTTTCCCAAGCGCCCCCGTGGCCCGTGTCCACAGTTTGGCGACTCTTCTGGGGATAATACACTTACGAGTAGCCAAAAGGGTGAAACATGAACAAGGTTAGGGAATATTTTGTACAAGACAATTGGCGGTTTTCATAACTCGGTCTTCCTAGATCGTTTTATTCGGCCTTCCTAGGCCCAACCCAACCCATTCAACCAATCGTCCCGTCTAAACGATCCTAATTCTTATTTGGGCCTAAGGATGGATAGCGATTGACGTCATCCATACCATGGTACTTACTCTTGTTTGTCTCAAGGACTTTCACTAGTTGAGGAAATGGACTAGGAATCGGCCTTACTCTTGTTCGGTATGAGCCTCTCCACAGACTTCGGGTTTGATTGTTCGGTGTGGCAACCCACCCTTTAAAACCAAAACCCATTTAAATGCACTCAGCATCCCGTTATAATGCTTGTATATTGTTTGTACCATACGTGATCACCCTTTTCTAAACAAAACCATGACGATTTTTGTAAAATTCAAAATCCTTCTTTAACATGTAAAATTTCGAACTTGGGCCTAATGTTAGCGCAAAACAAGCCGAAACTCTGTCCAAATATCGAGTCAAAATTCGGGCCTCAAAACCCACTTCAAAACCTCATTCAAGTCCACTCCTACAACTACACTAAAGTTGACTAGGACCAACATTTTTCAAACTTTGTCATTTCCTCAAAACTCACTAACACAAGTGGCACACTCCCACTTCACGAGTCCAAACATTTCTTTTCAAGTAAGTGTTCTAGAGTGGTCGATCGTGTTTTGATTCATCGTCGATCTCTTATTCAATTTCCAAGATGCCTGGAACAAGCGACGTGAACTTCAATCAACTCTAGGATAGTAATGATCAAATCTTAACCGCGCTAGCTCGTCTCCAAGTTACTCAAGACCAAGTGCATGATCGTCTTGACACCATTGAGTGCCGAATATATGCCGTGGAAACGAGGATGCCTCCTCGAGAAAGTGAAATCGTTGATGACTTCGTGAATGACTTCGGGGATGAAAACCCTCCCATGGGTATGACTGCAGCTGAGAAACGACTCCAATAATTAGAGGAGAAATTGATGTATCCTAAAGGGGATGACATTTATAGGGAGAATAATCGCAAGTATGAGGCTGTAAGTTCCAAGTTGCCAACCAACTTCAACATGACGGATATCCCTAAATTCAAGGGGCATGAAAACCCTTTGAACCATATCCGTGCCTTTAAGGATTATATGTCTATCAAAGGCATTAAACCCGAGATGTTCTTAAGGATCTTTCCTTCATCTCTTGACACCATCCCAAAACAATGGTTCAATTCGCTAGATCACAAGAAAATCGCTACTTGGGACGATGCCGCAATCGAGTTTGCTAAACAATATGCGGATAATTCTGAAATCCAAGTCAACATGCGCACCTTAGATGTTCTTACTCAAAATGACAAAGAAGGTTTCACCGATTTCCTAAGTCGGTGGAGGAAGACTAGTACTCAACTTGTTGAATGTCTGGATGAGGCTACCCTTGTGGAGAAATTCGTGGACAACCTAAAGCCCATCTATGCAAATCATTTGAGATATCAAAACATCAAGACTTTCAAAGATTTGACCGTACTAGGGACAAGGATCGAAGATGACATTCGTAAAGGGCTCTTGTCCAAAACGATAGGTCGTGGATACCAAGGCTCAACAAGTCGTTCTTACGGCTCAACTAGCAAGAATGATGAAGTTAACATCCTTGAGCCATCTAAGAAGAGTACCTCTCCAAGGAAATTCACAAATCTAGGGGACACGTATTCCAATGCTCTGAAAAGATTGATGAAACTCGGGAAACTTCAACCCATAGGCCCTACGCCTGAACCAGAAAAGAAATCCAAGTTCTGGGATGAGAATTCATAGTGCGAATACCATAGAGGTAAGGGACATGATACAGAGAAATGCTACAAGTTGAAAAATGTACTTCAAGACATGATTGAAGACGGTCGCCTACCAATACCACCTGGAGGTAAGCCTAACAACACTAAGAATCCTCTTGGAGTTTTAGTGATTACAAATGAAGAATCTACCATAGATTGTTCACATCTCATTTCCCCAGTCGAAGACGAAGTTCATGCAATAGAAAATGAAGGGAACTACTTCACCATTTCCCAAACCATCACTGATTTCATCGCATGGGCAAAAAGTGTGGATAGGCAAGTCTCGGAACTAGAGAGTACAGTGGCAACCTTACGTGGCCCCAACGCCACACCTAGAGAACGCGCACCACTAGTTTTCTCTCAAAACACTACAATGCAAGAAGTAGTAGCCATGGTTGATGAACTAGTCGACCAAATTATCCAATTAGAAGCAGAAATCATAAGAATGAGGGAGCTTGCTACTATCAATGGAATATGGGCCGATGATGACGAAGATCTGTATCTCACTGAACACTACTTAGTCAAAATCAGTGAGGAAATAATCCAGAATTGTGAAGATCAAGATGTAGATCACCTCACTCGTTCAGGACGTCCATACCAAAAAAACTTCTCAAAATGGTCCCACAGCAAACGGTCCAACCAATGTAGTCACACCAAGTGATAATGAAGAAGGCTCTACCGACCATCTACTAAAGCAACTACAAAAGACAAAGGCTGATCTTTCAGTCTGGCAACTAGTGTCAAGCTCATTCCCACATCGCCAAGCTTTGCTGCAAGCTTTAGCCAAACTAAATGTGGCACATAACTCCACACCCGACGACGTGGCAACTTGGTCTTCCAAGAATCACCAAAGCTAAGTAATCCTATTACTTTCTCGGATGAGGATTTGCCACCCTTCAGCGCTAGTCATAACTTGGCTCTTTATATCACCGTCATTTGCTTAAAGAAGAATGTGCCAATGCCCTTAGTAGATGATGGCTCCGCAGTCAATGTCATACCCTTGAAAACGGCATATAAATTAGGCATGAAAGAATCAGATTGGACTCCTACCAATCAAGGTGTTCGCGCATACGATGGTACACGACGAAAGGTGGTGGGACTTGTTGACCTAACCATAGCCACAGGGCCGATCGAGCAAAAGGTCAATTTCCAAATAGTAGACCTTAAGGCATCCTTCAACATACTTCTGGGAAGACCCTGGATTCACGATTCCAAAGCGATAACATCCACACTCCACCAGAAAATCAAAATCCCACTAAATGGTAAGGTGGTGACAATCACTTCGTCGCCCATCAAGGCAATCATCGAAAAGAAGTCAAGAAATCAAGTCCTTACAGATCCATTACACGAGCTTGGGGGCTTCCATATCATAAATGTCATAGAGAGTGAATTGACACCATTATTCTTCAATACATACTCGAACCTAGTGGTCAACCACATACTCAAAACCAAGGGATACTTCCCGGAAATGCCTTTGAATCCTATCCGATGGAGTACCATTGCCCCCTACAAGGAGGGAAATTCACAAAGAATACCCCTTGGATTAGGATACAAACCCACCAAAGAGGAAGTTTTCGAGATGCTCACTCAAATTCAAAACCGTAAGAATGTGGGAATCCAAATGCGACCCTATCTCCCTACCCTAAATGGATACTTCATTAGGGAAGGAAGTCAAGAATTCTTTCATGGATTTCCCGAACCTTGGCATTATCTCGAAAGGAAGTTAGCCGGAATCGAGATCTTTCACGATTGCTACTTCATTCCTCCAGAAACGGTTCCTACCGTCAAGACTCGTCAAACACCTTGCCTAGACGAACAAGCCGTGAGTCTACTATTTGGAGAAGATCGATTTGTTAGAGCCGTGCAGGACGAGATCATTACTATGATACTTGAAGATGATCACTTCAACCCTACCGCGTTAATCACAGAAATCAACACCAATCAGCATAAAGGATGGAGAAAATCGGTCAAGGAAGACTCTTCATGCTCACTACTGGAGAAGGAGAGATGTTCAAATGAGAACCAGAAGACGATGAATTCGAGTCAGAGTCAGAGTCGAAGTCAGAGTCGGAGTCTAGAGAGGTTCCTAGAGAGTCTCCTCCTGTCATCATTCCCACTCCCCTCGTTTCATCTAGCCTAGTGTCTAATAGCAACAGTAGTTCGGGAAATGTCCCAACTGTTGTCCCTTTACCGCCACTAACCACAGATCAGATGGCTTCTTTATTTCAACTTTTCTCAAATCTTAATATGAATAAATCAGGTTCTGCTTACTCTTCGTGTTATCTTGAATGCAATTCTTTTTACGATGATAATGAGAATGACCCAGACCCTGACTTAATCGAGATACCTCCCTACATAGCCAAAGAAATACTACAAGAGGGGGAAGGGGGACCAGTGATAGAAGATACCGAACCCATCAACGTAGGATTTGAACTAGAATCCCAAGAACTTAGGATATGGACAACCCTGAGCCCCACCGAAAGAGCCAATTTCCTAGACCTTCTACACGAGTTCAAAGACGTTTTTGCTTGGTCCTACAAAGATATGCCAGGGATCGACAGGGAGATTGCAGAGCATAGAATCCCAATCAAACCAGGGTTCAAACCCGTGAAACAGAAGCTTCGAAAAATGAGGACAAAATGGGCTCTCAAGATCAAAGAAGAAGTCGATAAACAATTCAAAGCCGGGTTCATCAAAGTTTCCGAGTACTCAGACTGGGTAGCTAACATAGTACCCGTACCCAAAAAGGATGGGAGAATCCGTGTTTGTGTTGACTTTAGAGACCTAAACAAAGCAAGCCCTAAATATGACTTTCCTCTACCACATATCGACATACTAGTGGATAATACAGCAGATCACGCGTAACTATCCTTCATGGATGGATACGCGGGATATAACCAGATCAAGATGGCCTTAGAGGACATGCATAACACCGCCTTTGTCACTTAATGGGGGACCTACTGCTACACGGTCATGCCGTTCGGGTTAATCAACGTCGGAGCTACATACCAACGCACCGCAACTACGCTCTTACATGACATGATGCATAAATAAGTTGAGGTATACATAGATGACATGATTGTCAAGTCCAAGGAAAGAGAGGGACACATTGCGAACCTTGGCAAATTCTTCTCGAGGCTACGGAAGTACAACATGAGGCTCAATCCCCAGAAATGCGCATTCGGAGTGACATCTGGCAAACTCTTGGGATACGTGGTTAGCCAACGAGGTATAGAAATAGACCCTTCAAAGATCAAAGCTTTAATCGAAGTGCCGCAACCTCAAACAGAGAAAGAAGTTAGGGGATTCCTAGGCAAAGTACAATACATCAGTCGATTCATATCGAAACTCACCATGATCTGCGAACCCATATTCAAGAAGTTAAAGAAAACAGATCACACCATGTGGGATGATGACTGTCAGAAGGCTTTCGACCGAATCAAGGAAATACTAGCCAAACCGCCAGTGCTCATGACACCCCAACGAGATCAACCTCTTGGTTTATATCTCACGGTAACTGAAACGGCCATGGGCGCCATGCTAGCTCAAACCGTAGGAAAATAAGAAAGAGTCATCTACTACCTTAGTAAGAAGTTCTTGAAGAAGGAGTGCAAATACACACCACTCGAGAAGACATGCCTCGCTCTTGTGTGGGCAACGAAGAAGCTACGCCACTACATGCTTAGCTACTCCGTCAAAATATTCTCAAAAATGGATCATGTCAAATACCTCTTCGAGAAACACGTTCTCAATGGACGTCTAGCGAGATGGACTTTGATGCTCTCTGAGTTCGATCTTAAGTATGTGCCTTTGAAAGTCATAAAGGGGTGCGTCGTTGCCGAATTCTTCGTAGAGAATCCCATCAATGATACACAAACGATAGACACTTGGTCATTTCCGGATGAGGATATACTCCAAACAGATGTAGACTCCTGGGACCTCTATTTTGATGGAGCATCGAACTTAAGAGGATTTGGAATAGGGGTGTTACTCATTTCTCCTGAAGGCGAGCATACACCAATCTCTGTCAAACTCGACTTCGAGGTGACAAATAACGCTGCAGAATACGAAGCTTGTCTCATTGGATTGCAAGCGGCAGTAAGTTTAGGCATCAAGAATCTTCGAGTACATGGGGATTCCTCTTTGATCATCAATCAAGTTACGGGATCTTAGAAAGTACGAAGCGAAAGCCTGGCACCTTATCAAGCCAGAATAGACCAAGTAGCCCAATTCTTCGATCAAGTAACCTACTTACATCTACCTCGAGAACAAAATCAATTTACGGATGCTCTTGCAAAACTCGCATCTTTGATTAACATGCCGGATAGTATGGTAGAAATGCCTTTATGCATCGAACGACGATCAGAGCCAGCTTATGTGCACCAAATCATCGATGAAGAGGAAATTACGGACGAGCCTTGGTTCCAAGCAATCCTAAACTTCAAACTCAACGGCACCTATCCACCGAAAATGGACAAAAGGGGACAATGCGCTATCCATTTGCTAGCTTCCCAATACGTCCTCATACAAGGAGAGCTATACAAAAGAACATCTCTTGGTGTAATCCTACGTTCTCTTGATCATTCACAGGCACGAAAAGTGATGGAAGAAGTCCATGATGGAGAGTGTGGCCCTCACATGAGTGGACCCATGATGGCAAAGAAAATCACACGTTTAGGATATTATTGGACCACGATGGAATCTGATTGCATCAAATATGTGAGACATTGCCATAATTGCCAGATCTTCGGGAATGTGCAACATGTTTCTCCCTCATTGCTTTACACCATGACATCTCCCTGGCCATTTTCTGCTTGGGGAATTGACATTATCGGCAAGATCACTCCAGCCGGAACAGGAGGTCACTGTTTCATCCTAGTAGCAATCGATTACTTCACCAAGTGGGTAGAAGCGGCGTCCTACACCACTCTTACAGCCAAGAACGTGGCAAAGTTCATACAAACCAATATCATCTGTCGATATGGTTGCCCACATGAGATCATCAGTCACAATGGACCACATTTCCAAGCTGAGACTGAACAATTGCTAGCCAAGTACAAAATCAAGCATCACCACTCCTCGCCATATAGACCACAAACCAATGGCGTGGTAGAGGCAGCAAACAAAAACGTTGTCACAATTCTCAAGAAAATGATTGACAACTATAGAGATTGGCCGAGCAAGATACCCTTTGCTTTATGGGGATACCGTATATCCGTTAAGACGCCCACTGGGCTACTCCTTTCTATTTGACCTACGGCATGGAAGCCGTACAACCAGTTGAGCTAGAAATACCATCCTTGCGTATTTTACTCGAAAGTCAAATACCCGAAGCCGATTGGAAGAGGGACAGATACGAAGAGCTCATCCTCCTGGATGAACGAAGGTTACGTGCATTGCATAATGTGCAGACATATCAGGCGTGTATCAAACGAGCCTTAAACAAAAGGGTTAAGCTAAGGAACATCAAAGAAGGAGATTTGGTCCTCAAATCCATTAGGGCTCTTTTACCTGTCGATCCACGAGGAAAATTCAAACCCAATTGGGCCGGGCCATTTCTAGTCAAGTCCATACTTCCAGGGGGTGCGGTTAGGATCACAGACCTAGACGGGAACAAATTTGCCAACCCAACAAACCTTGACCAATTAAAACATTATTATGCCTAGAATAGGAGCAAAAACGCGCCTCGCGTAACCTCACGTGTCGCTCTTGTGGCACGAAATAAACGGCCCCTGGCCAAGCTGAATCAAGCTAATGTCATCTTGCTCTTGCATTGTGACAATTTGTCATTCTTATATCATCAAATAAACTAAATTGCATCTTCAGAGTAAGTAAAGCACATGCTTATCTTCTAAAGTTCATTACAAGCTCTTGCTTAGAACCATTATTCTTTTACATTACTTGAACTACGTGCAAGGGTTTGATTTCATTTTTTTAATGAATACGTAGGCAATCCTTCACGGGATACAACCCACTTAATCACTTTAAATGTAAATAGAAGGACATTTGCAAATGCATTTGAAATTCGACAAGAATGATGAAAAGAAAACCACAACGGTTTCATAACCAATCAAACTCTTTTATTTCATTCATAATAATACGTTATATAATAAAATCATAATAAAAAAATAAATAGCCTAGGATTCTAAAAACCCCACCTTCTTATTACAATAATAATAATAATAATAATAATAATAATAATAATAATAATAATAATAATAATAATAATAATAATAATAATAATAATAATAATAATAATAATAATAATAATAATAATAATAATAATAATAATAATAATAATAATAATAATAATAATAATAATAATAATAATAAAAGACATAGGCTACTCTTCCATTTTCCCTTTGCCTTTGTCATTTTTATCATACTTCTTGTCGCGACCTCGAGCCGGACGCTCCTACACCACTTCCGACCTAATCACCAATGGTCTCTCTCGTGGTCTTGCTTTGCCATTCTTGCCAACCACCATCTCGACGACAGGATAAGTCTTCGGTTTCTTCGAAGGATGAACAACTCGAAACCCGGCTTCTTCCTCTCCTTCAGTCAGATGCTTCTCCTTCTCCTTCTCCACCTCGCGAACCTTGTAGTCAACAGGTTCACGCTTCCTCAGTCTCTCGCGTTCCTCCGGAGTAGTAGCTTTCCTCCACCGCATATAGGAATCTGATACCCATAGAGCACTGAAAGAAAAATTCAAGAACCAAATGTTCCTCTGAGCCCATTTGATGGCCCACTCTCTTCGACTCTCCGTAGTAAGCGCCACGGCAGTCTGCGGGACAGTGTCAAGCTTTGGGATCATCTGCTTCAATCCAACCTTCATCAACCTCTCCGGGAAGATACATATCATAAACTCCAAACCGGGAATGCGAACAGCTCGGGTAGGATCCAGGGAAGATACTCCAGTAACAGATTTGAGGTGCCACCACGGTACGATCCATCTAATTAAGGGGCCATCTTCACTTTTCAACTTGTTTTCCCAGTGGTTGCACACTCGAGTGAAGTCCACCATGTAAAGCTTGTTCCTCATTGCAATCGAACGAGCATGGTAAAAAGGAACATTAGCTGGGAGCTCGATCAATCGAAGATGCTCCATAAGCCAAACCTACCAAAAGCGCGTATTAGAAGAAAAAAAAGAAAAAGAAAAAAAAAGTAAAAAAAAAGAAAAAAGAACAAAAATATTCTTTTACCTGCAGAATTATGGGACTTCCCAAATAAGGTAGGTCGCGATTGGCTTTCCTGTTATCCAAGCCCAATAGGATCTCTCCTAAACACAAACAAGCTGGGCTCCTGCGCAGCTCCATTTGCTCAATCAGGCTCAAGAGACGAGGGTCGCCCCTCATGTCCTCATCAACATGCCCTTGAAGGACATATACATGTAACAGGCAGAATCCGAATACCCTTCGCCTTGCAACATAAGAAACAGTAGGATCAACCTTGTTGATGAAGTGATCGATGAAATCCAACATTAGCACTCCTTTAGAAGTCACAAGACGGTCAACATTAACTCTGGCCAGTCCAAGCAAGTCTCTAAACTTATTCTTATACCCTTGAGAAGTGGAGGGAATAGCAGGCAAATGTTCCGGATCCCAACCACCAATCGCAGCAATCTCCTCGGGAAATGGGCAAATGTCTCCTCCAGGGAAGGTAAATACGTGATGATTCGGGTCCCAATAGTCAATACAAGCATCGAGAAACGGTTTGACTATCTTGATCAACTTCAAGCTCAAGAGTGCTCCAAAATTATAAGCACCCATGTCATACTTCTCCACACTAGAGAACTCATTTGTCCATTCTTTTAGACGAATTTCAAGAGTATTCATGATGTAGGCTTATTTTGGGAATTTTGTGTAATAAGACGAAGAAAGACGGAAGAATTATGTGAACAAAACCTCCTTCGACGTCTCTATTTATACTAAAAGCTGCCTCCTAAAATCCGTCAGAACGGTTGCACTGGGGAACAGGCGCAGCAGGGCTGCGCCTCTTCCTCATCTGTTTTTCTGTGATTTTCCGCGTTGGATCTTTCCTAAATTCCTCAACGAATAATTTCCTATTCATACGGGTTATTATTTTGGTAACGCGTCAAGTTACCATATTTCGTGTTTCCTAATTTCGCGGGCACGCATATCGAGACGATGTCGACATTTTCGTCATTTTAGCACACTTATACATTCCTTTTTTAATTTTCTTTTTAGGGAATCATTTCACCAATTTAACTTCATTTATTCTTATTTTTTACATTTTCGTATTTAATTTAATTATATCATTTTTTCGAACTTTACCTCTTTTCCTTTTTGGAGAATCATTTCACTCTCCATTTCAAACTTACATGTTTTTATTTTTTCTTTTTTTAAGGGTTAACCCTCCCTACCGTCCGGTCATTTCCGACCAAATTTTTTTCATTTTTGCCATTTCCGACCAAACTTTTGCATTTCTGGTCATTTCTCTGCTTTTTCGAGTCATTGTTTTGCGCTAATTTAGGCCATATGTACAAATACATGTTCTATGTGATTTCTGTGTAAATTTTGGCAGCATGACGCCGTAAACCGTCATCTACCAAACCTGTTCGAAGCTAACCTGTAGGTACAAACAAGGCAACCCAGCAGCAAAGGCACGCAGGCCATCATATATACAACCAAAAAAGGGATATGTACACCAAACTAAGGGTTCGAGCCCCAAAACAAAATCCGAATGTCCGAAAATGTACAAATGTACAAAATACAGCCAAAAACAAGAAACAACAAGAAAGCTACTGCTCGTCGCCGTCTAGCTCAGCAACTCTCGCCTCGAGAGCAGCAACCTCGGCGTCGCGAACCTTGAGCTCCCTCAGCAGGCGAGCCGTCTCCTCTCGGGACTGGGCAAGCTCTCGCTCCATCTCGCGCTCCCTCTGCAAACGAGAAAAACTGGCTCATGTCAATCATTTCAAGCATAAAGGAAAATTAGAAAACTCAAAAATAAAGTAAACGGAAGGTTCATACCTGACGTCCTCGGCCACCAGCAAGTGCCTCGACGACGATAGCCCGCAGCCGGTTGGCTACCCTCCACAAAGCCACGAACCGAGATGGCGCGACCTGCATTTCAAAAGGAAAATGTTTAGCAATTGAGAAAACTCGAGCAAATGTGTTCTTACACGAAAACTATAAAGACTAGAAGAATTACCCTCCGGATCAGATGCTGCCAATCATCTAGACCAGCATCTCTCACCGCCACGTCAAAGTCACGTAGCTCGGAGATCGTCGTCATCCCCATCGTGTCGGTGTACTCAAGGGTCTCTGGGTACTCTGGGGGCTCGATGCCCGCCGCCTCGACCTCCTGCAAAGTCAGATGATTTCCGTTAACCGGTGATCCTTCATCATATGCTCAAACGATCAAAAAATGAAAGGGGGCAAAACACTTACCACAACCGGCCAGTACGCCAACCTCCCGTACAGGAACGCCGAGTAGTCCTCACCAGGAAGGAGAAGGGCGTCACCACCGACGCCAGCCATATCAGCCTCCCTCACAGCCTCAAAAGGCTCCCTAAACATCGTCCGAGGAGGATCGATGGGACCGTCAAGACATCCGGAGAACACTGTCGAGCCAAGCGCTCACCCAAGTACCACACAGAACCCATCGACGTCCTCATCAGCAGCCGGCTCGAGCTCCTAGGTCGAAGGACCTCAGCCACGAAAGGAGGAGCGCCAGCGTACTCCTCCGAAGGCCTAGGCACCCACTAGAAAAGCAAACGATGGGTCATTCTTATGATCAGTTCTAAAAGAAAGAGAAAGTAAGACAGACAAATGTAAGGTAAAATACTCACGCCGTCCAGCTGAAGAGCGTTCACCTCCCGCCGACAGACGTCGTGGAAGGAACGCCGACTCCTCGTGCGGCACATCACCCAATCCCTCACGACGGGATAGGCCTTCTCCACCGGCTCCGTCCTCTTGGGCGCGAGGCTCGGAAAGTAGGAGTACAGCCACGCCTTTAAATCAAGATAATCAACAACGATCTTTCGTGATTTGATAAGAAAAAGAAATGATCTTTCATAAAAAGAAGTGAAGGTTCATACCTCCAACAGCAGTCCAGGGCCGACAGCAGCAGGAGAAGTCCCCTTCTCCATCAACTCCGGACGAACCATGGCCCTCATGAAGCGGATGAGGACCGCAAAACCAGTAGTGACCCAGTCCCAACGGCCTAGGGAGCTCAGGTCAGAAAGAAAGGGAAGAAGCTTCGTTGAAAGCCTCTCTCCCTTGTCTCCGCGGTAAGTCGAAGACAAGAACCACCAGAGCCACAAGCGGACTCTCTGCTCTGCAGTGCAGGGAGGAGGAGCCATCTCCCTCCCTTCAATTACCACCAATGCTGGGGTCTTCCTCGCGAAGTAGTCCCGCACGTAAGAACTAGGCACAAGCCAGGTACCGCAGCCGCCTTCGGCGCCATATTCAAGCCAATCAGCCTCCTGGCCTTCGCCGAGTCAACCCTCATGGCCGTCTCTGGCCACTCCACCACCTCAGTCCCACACGGCAGACCATAAATCATGCCGTAGTCCTCCAAAGTGACCCCCACCTCACCAAAAGGCATGTGAAACGTGGAGGTCGTGTCCCAAAACCGGTCCAAGAAGGCTCGGACGAGACTGAGGTTAGCCCCAAGCTTCCTCCTTGCAATATCCCTCCAAGCCTGCACCAAGGCACCGAATGCTCCCCGCTCGATCATGGCCCGCTCCTCAGCCGACAGCCTCTCGTAGCACCTCATCGTCGTCGTATTGCCCGAGAACGACCTGATGTTCCCGGCCTTCTATGTTGATTTGAAACAAAAGCTATCTTTAGCTCAAATGAAGAAGAAAAGGAATGACAAACAGGAATGAAAGAAGATGAATGAAGAGTGATGAATCCTATTTACCAAGCACTTCACCAACCTGTAGGACAGGTGACCCTCCGCAGCCCAGAGCAGGTGCCTACTGTCCCAGGTCTCAGCCCACACAGGTGCTCCCTTTAGCTGGCGACCACCTCATCCAACGTTGGCCCGTCTCAGGGCCTCCTCCTCCTTAGCAGCCTCCTCCTCTAGGACCTCGTCCTCAGCAGCCATCACAGCAGCGGTGAAAGCCTCCTCCAATGCCTCCTCTAGCACCAGAGAAGGGTCAACAGCAGTGTCCACATCCATGGGAGCCCTCCCAGACGTAGAAGCCTCGTCACCTGCAAAAATTAAAGTAAATTTAGGCCGCGTCAAGTGACGACAAGCCTTGATTAGGGGACTTTCGAGTTTTCGGAGCTCCGAAATCGCTCTTTTCTCGCCATCTTTGGCAATTTTTTAACCAACCTGTCCGCTCACGTGGTAATTTGGGTCAAGTCAAGCCTAAGTTAAAGCCTAGTCATGGGTTCGAGTCGGAATTTCGACAGCATTTCGTTTTAACGACGATTATGCCCTAGAAAAGTGTCCTGAAAAAGTCACCACAAACCAAAATTCAGAGATCGTAGGAAGTTTACCCATCATACAAGGATTCCAAATATCAAGTTTCGTCACAAATGGGCAATCCTAAGGCTATTTTCGAAGCAATTTACGGTTTAGCTGTGAAACCGTTTCAATTTCACTCAAATGCTCAAAACTCAAAAAAAATTCGAAACAAATACATGGTTATGATCCTTATACTACCAATTGGCCATTTACAAAGTCAATTGTGCAAGGCAAAATCATTTGGAGGAGAAGCCTCAAATTTTCGACTAATTAGGGTCGAAAACCCTAATTTTGTCGATCCCATTTGAACAAATACAAAATATAAATGCAAGATTGATACACATACCTCGATTAGTCATGGAAAATGCAAGCTTTTTGGATCAAATTTTGACGGAAATGGTTGGAATTTAAGAGAGTAATTGAGATTTTATGTTTCAAAATAATGAAATGAAATCCCTGTTTCATCGGGTTTTTACGCAGGAAAGACACGCCCAGGAATAGACGCAGCAGGTGCTGCGCCTCTTCCAAGGGACGTAGCTCTTGCTGCGCTTTTTCCTCAGCTTTCCTTCATACGAGTTTTAAAAAATTCGTTATGAGTTCGTTATTTTGTGAGCTCTAATAGTGAACTAATTAACTTGTTAATTATTTGTTCTTTAGATCTAGTGCATGCATAACAAAATGAAAGATTTATAAGAAAAACAATGTTCCTTACATTGTTGGTTGGTTCGAAATTTTGGGCACAAGTAAGGTCACCTTCCTTCACTTGTTCTTGAGCTTATAATGATGGATGATCCTCCTAAGACTCCAAGTTTAGAAGCCACTCCAATAAATTGCACCCAAGATGAATCCCAAAAATCTTTACTAATATTAACTAGATATGTAGTAGAAATATTACCTTAATAATACTAATATTCTTATATTACTACTTCTAGTAATAGATTTGGTATATTAGTATTTGTTGAGAGTTTGAATGAATTTTGCATGTGAGGATTTTAGAGAGAAACAAGTAAAACTAGCATAACAAGCAAGTGTTAAAATGAGCAACCAAATGCTCATTATAAGGTGCCAAAACCGGTTGGCATGGGGCAAAGAAAGAATCTTTTGCTATTTAGTTTTTGCTTGTTTTATATATTGTAGGTAGATTGTGT
Organism: Silene latifolia; assembly: GCF_048544455.1. Taxonomy (NCBI): domain Eukaryota; kingdom Viridiplantae; phylum Streptophyta; class Magnoliopsida; order Caryophyllales; family Caryophyllaceae; genus Silene; species Silene latifolia. The sequence continues at coordinate 82,095,604 of NC_133531.1, forward strand.
AAGATGTAGTATGTAAAGGCTAGTATGTAGTGTCTCTTTCACACAATAACCAACATTAACATAAGACAAAAGAGCATCTTTGCTCATCTTATTATGACCGAAATATTGGTCCTTTTATGGACCATTTTGCCTTTTGTCATTTGTCCCACAAATGCTTATAAGTCTTATGTTTAACAATCTTACATTTTTAATTATTAATGTAATCATTTAACACTTAAATATTACAATTAATAATATAATATACACTCCACTTTTTGAGTAGTATACTACCATTATATCATCATATAATGGGTCCCATAATTACTAGTTAGTTAAAATTACAACTTCTTGTAACTTTAAATAACCAATTACCTCTACCTCAAATCTTATATTAATACCTCAACTAATTTAGTAATATAACACTTAATTACTAAATTTAATCTTTATTTAATCACATTAAAATAAGACGCAAAATTGCACTCCCATAATTAAGGAATTAATTAATCAGACGCATACAATTAATTAAATATCTATTTGGGCTTCATCCTATAGGTGTGACCTAAAGGGATCAACTGACCACCACCGTCACACGACAGTAATGTCAAACTCTAGTTAGCCAATCATTACCGATTAATGACGGTCGTCATGTATAAAGAATCATCCCTCACGTATTCTTAGTATGAGATTTAATTATGATATTTAAATCATGTGATCGCACTATTGTTGAGGACACATTTCCCAACAATCTCCCACTTGTCCTCGACAAGTGTGCGTCACCAATTCTCTTGTCCTATTACAATCTCCCACTCAATGCAAGGTGTCTTGCAGGTCGTATTTACATTTGATCATATCTTGAGTGGTTTTCTCGATCCGGAGATTAACGTCCGACGGAATTATCCATCATAGATACCTTCCGAGCGTGGCCACGCATTTCCAGTTAACTACTCCTCGAGTGGCCTTGAGATTTCAAACAACCCTGACAAGGGGTGGACAATTCCTATCGCCCTATTCCCTTCGTTCAGCCACAGTCCATCATAACCCAAAATATACCCAGTTTGACCTCGTTTAAGAAATCGTAGAGTATAAATCAAAGCTAATCAGAAGTTGTGCCAACTTTCATGAATAGTCTCTAGTCAAAAGAATTGACTCATAAGAATACTATAGTAGCTCTTGCCACGACTAGGCTTTATGAATTACTAGAACTCTATAAGCGGTCGCTTCGACGTGATTGTCCCATCATATACCGCCTATGTGATCGACTAGTCATCCCATATGACCCTATGGCACTTGAACTTGCCATCAATCGCATCACACTCTAGTCACTTCGAGACGTCACCTCATATAAATAACTAGGGGCGAATACCATGTCAATCCAGTTCACTTTAATGGGGTTCAAATTGTCTCTACAACCCATTCGGATACGACAAAGTGGCGGGTGAGTTTTAATAAAACTCAAACGATAAATGTGATTATCACATATGAATAGTCAATACACTATTACTACTTCATATTCTATAATCTCTAGTGTATTAAAACACTAGTTAAAATGCAATACAAGCTTGGCAAGTGGATATACCCGATATCCATATATTCCAACTTAATTAATTGCTATTTCCTTTCATTCAATGTCATCTCTTAATAACATGAATTTCTCTAAGTATATGTCTAGACTTCATACTAGATCTGAGTTCTTTATCTTGAAAGAAGCTCCCACTGTTATCACATAACATATGATAAAGTCATTTGTAGAGGGATTCACTCTTCATCCCTACGTTGACCATTTTATCACAATTTACTTAGATTCCTTTTGTAGAATTTGCAATGCGCGAAACTAAAACACATTTCTTAGTTTCTTACTCCTTTGTCAACAATTCATCCTAGGATTTCAACAAATCCCTTTTGGTTTGGAAACTAAAGTTTGTGTAACCCTTCAACACCTTAACTTAGTTTATCATCCAAACATGTGTACAAGTCATCAATTGTACTTTAAGGCTTTCACAAGCCCATCTTATTAATTAACTTATTATTGACTCATCATGTACCTAGCTTATGGTACATCACAGCACGTGCGTCTGTTGGCATACATAATCGTTCTAATGACGGAAACATTAGTAATCGATTTCATGTAATCAACAATTTAATGGGTTCAGTGAACGACTATGATTCCATCATAGTGATTCCACTTTCATCATCATGAATAAGCCATTCAACTTTGTTGATGTTAAAAGATCTGAAAGAACTTATCTTCATAAGACTCTCAACTCTATGCCAATTTTCTCTCACATAGATTCAAAATCTAGAATACTTTGCATCCCTTTCCAAGTCTTCCAATTACTCTTACCAGAAGAGATCATTGGTATATTATTCTCAATAAGTAATATGTTATCAACATATATGACATGGAGAAACAATTCTAGCTCCCACTTAACTTCATGTATATCATGATTCTTCAATCATGTGAATGAAACAATTCACTATAATCACATGAACGAAAAGTATAATCCTTTAATGCTAGCTTAAGACCATCTTGTGATTACTTAAGATAGCTACGCATAATATGTCAGGATTCTTAGATCTTCATCTAAGGTTTTGTGTTTTAAACACATCCTTCTCTAAATTCCCATTTTAGAAAAGCGAAATTTTATTTGCCATTCTTCATTTAATGAAATGTGGCAATCCCTAACACAATTTATCTTGATCAACATCTTTATGTAAATCTTATGCATTTGTGTACTCTAAAGCTCTATTTCCCTTTAAAGAGACCCTCACTTTAAAGTAAATCTACTCATGAGCAACAATTTTTGGATTGTAATGCTTCGGCTCAAATGTAAAATGGTCATGTTCGGCTCAAATGTAACATGGTCATAATACTATCACTTTCAGAAAGTAATATTTTTAAACAATAAACATGTGCGATAAACTCCTACTGAACTATACTCTCAATCTATCTTCATAGACTATAGTTCAATACCAACTCCCACTCTATAATTCTATTACTTTCACAAAGTAACATTTCAACTATAGGAGATGTTTGTGACGATTCAATTTACTCCCACTCTATCTCTCAGAAATACACCTAATTTCTCGAGAGATAGCTTTGTGAGGCACAAACATATATATATATTTAACGGAGTATTGGGATTTATCCAAGATAATGTATTTGCCTTCAAAAGGCCATCCCAAACATGGTAGTTTGATTCATGTAATATGGTTTAATAGACTCTCTATTCTAGGTATCTCACGGTTGACCATCCAATTAGAATAATATGTCCATATGGTATCGTGAATTCCCTACTTGATGAATTCAAAAACTCATTACAACTCTTAGAATTGATCTTATATAAAGAAGTTGTTACTTTAAGTAACAAAGACATAAGGAGAATCAGATTCATAGCTTATGGACATATAATGATCCCATCATCATAATCGTCTACTTGATCAATTTGAGTTGTTTATCTAATGTTTCTATACGCAAGTAATCAATGATGATGATTTTAGAACAAACAACATAATAAAACAAGTGATTTGGGTTGAAAACCAAATCACCAATATCCAAAATACAACCTGTGTTTAAAGGATACAAACCAATTTCCAAGTCACACGAGGAAATCAAAATAGTTCTAAAAACATGAAATTCATCATAAAATTAAAGACAAAGCAAATTAAAAGCCAAGCTTCCATTGATCCATCACCATGGTCGGCTACTCTAGCTTTCCTCGTGATCCTCTAGGCTTGCTTCTCCTTGCCTTTGTCCTTGCTAGGAGGGGGCCCTATTTACAATAAAAAGGGTAATCATCACAACTTGTATCACATACTAATTGAGATTGAAACATAAAAGATAGGGATAGTCATATATACCTCTTTGGAGTAACTTTTCCGGCTTTGATGTCGCCAAGATACTTGGAGCAGTTTCTCTTCCAATGTCCAACTCCACAACAATAGTGGCACTTGTCCCCGGAGGGGGCACTGTACTTGGGCTTGGAGGTGCTTGCTTCATAAGTCTTAGCTGAGTTCCTGTTGGGAGTTCGCTTCTTTCCCTTTTTCCCGCTTTTCTTGAAAGTTCCCTTGCTCTTTTGATTAACATTGAGCACATCTTTGGTAGTGCTAACACTTAGCCCCATGTCCCTTTCGGCTTGCACAAGCATTTTGTGCAACTCATCAAGAGAAACTTTCTTATCTTGCATATTAAAATTCACCCGGAATTGAACATATGCTTTGATTTTGCTTAGGGAATGAAGAATTCGATCAATCACGAGTTCATCGGGAATTTCCACCTTATGCATTTTCAAGGTCTCAACATGCTCCATCAACTTGAGCACATGTGGGCTCACCTTTTGGCCCTCTTTGATGTTAAGATCAAAGAATGCGGAAGCCGCCTCATATTGAATGACCCTAGGAGCTCGTGAAAACATGTTCACAAGCTTCATGTAGATCTCATGAGCGGTGCTAATCTTTATAGCACTTCGTTGGAGTTCGGCCTCCATAGCAAAGATCAATACATTTTTCATTGCGGCCGACTCCTTTTGGTAATCCTCATAGGATTGCCTAGCGGCGGACCTAGTATTAGGTGGTTCGGTGGGAGATGCCTCGGTAAGGTAACGAAGCTTGTCGTCACCTTGCGCGGCCAAGCGAAGTTGTGCATCCCAATCGGCGAAATTGGACCCATTCTTTTCTAACTTACATCGATCCATGAAGGATCGTAGCCATGACACATTGGAAAGCGGGGTGGAACTAGTGGATGCGGACGCGTTTGGAGTTGCCATTGCAGTTGATTAAAACAAATTTTGACTACAAAATAGGAAATGAAGGAATTTAATTATCATCTATCGTTTTAATAATACTCGTTAATTTAACTACAAGTATTGCATTTATATAGTGACCTCCACCCAACTACATAAATGATTCCGAGATCCAAATTCATATCAACTTGGGCACGGTGAGCCGATTCATCCCTTATTAATATAACTCGGTGGATTAACTCTTTAATCGATTCTACTTTTAGAACTCTCGGTCGATAAAAATTACTCTAATTCTCATCTTTAGCCCGGAACACATGCGACTACGGTCAACAATACTTCCGTTGAGCTCAATCCAAATTTCGATGTAATAACATTTTACTACCCCACTTCGCCAACGTAACAAGGTTTGTATTACGGTGAAGCCGGATTAACTCCCTTGTGAAATTGGTACTTCATGAGTTTCTACTATTTGGTAAGGCTTTATCTCAATTTTTAATATGTGAGAGGTCTTGTCAATTTATTATCTATCACGTTTTAAGTGAACTAAAGCGGTGAACTACGATAATTATAATTGACACGGTCGATGACTCGATATGAAATGCATGTGTTGTTATGGCGATTTGGCAATGCATGCAACATATTAAGAGAAATGCAAAGCAATAAATAAAATTCCTAGTATGGCCTTCCTAAAATAGAAAATCAAATAATCTATTACATATTCGGAAACCAACTCCTTTGGTCCCTTGAATCTTCAAGTGACACGCCTCCCAAGACACCGTCTTCGTCGGATCACCTTTCCGAATGGCACCGTCTTGAAGATGCTCCATGATTACAAATAATAATAAAAATACAAAGCTATTCCTATTATACATTTGTAAAATGGAAAAGCTAATGAAATAAAAATAAAAGTGATACGAGATCACATTAAATTACAACCGAATCAATATTCCCTTTCATTACGGGTAATATTAATTAAAACTAAGGCCATACTAAGATAAAATTACATAATTCAAAATTATATAAATAAAATACATTCAACAATTGAAATATTCAGCATTATAATATGTATCTATCATGCCAAATGATGTGCCAAATCGCCCTACTTAACATATGTCGTACATATAACCCGGTTTCATGGAAATATGTGATAATAACCTTTTAAAATCACTAATTAACACTTAAATCACATCTAAGCTCAAGTTAATTATCCTAACACATTTTAGGACTCAAAAATCAGTCAACACTAAATTTTTGACAATAATTCAACTTGATTTAATTTTATGCTCATTTTTTACCTTAAAATCATAATTTATATGAAATAAATCCAAATTAATTCATAAAAGTTTCAAAATTTGAATTTTAAATTTTTGAACATTCTGGAATAATTCCATGACCCTCATAATGTCAAAAATCATGGTTAAAATTTTCGAATTAATTTTGAGAAAATTTAGTTGCATTTTTATCGTTTTTATCTCATAAAATGTATAAAGTACATGAAAATTAAACCAATAATTTTTACAACTTTAGATCTGATTAGTGGGATATTAATGCAACTTAAAATAATTTTCTCAAGCCATGAAATACGATTTAGCTAATTTTTGCTAAAATAGTCACTATTTATGCCATTTTTACTCAAAAATCCATAAATCATGCTAAAGAAGATATTTAAATCTAGAAATTTACATACTCTCTGTAAATATTGCATGTGACATCATGTTAAAAGATCATGGCTTAATTCGAAATTTAACTAATTTTAACCATTTTACCTCTTTTAATCCATTTTTATCTCATAAAAATCATAAATCATGCAAAATTAATCAAATTAACTCGTCCTTTTACACACAACTTGTAAAATATGCATGTGAGTTCATATAAATTTTTCAAGGTCAGAAACGAAATTTAACTATTTTTAGCATTTTAATTCCCATTTTAGTCATAAAAATGTAATAAAATGACCAAAAATCCTTAAAATGAGCAATAAATTTCCATGAATCATAAAAATGACCTAAAAACATTTTAGGACCAGAATATATAACATGCATGGTGATTTCGTGGCTTATACTTATAAATCACAAATTTTTAAGTTTTATATGTTAACCTTTTAACTCGGAAAAACAATAACCGATTATGCATGCAACATCCTTATGCTCTGATACCACTTGAAAGGTTCATATACCTATTATTATACTCCTCTAATAGTGAACTAATTAACTTGTTAATTATTTGTTCTTTAGATCTAGTGCATGCATAACAAAATGAAAGATTTATAAGAAAAACAATGTTCCTTACATTGTTGGTTGGTTCGAAATTTTGGGCACAAGTAAGGTCACCTTCCTTCACTTGTTCTTGAGCTTATAATGATGGATGATCCTCCTAAGACTCCAAGTTTAGAAGCCACTCCAATAAATTGCACCCAAGATGAATCCCAAAAATCTCTACTAATATTAACTAGATATGTAGTAGAAATATTACCTTAATAATACTAATATTCTTATATTACTACTTCTAGTAATAGATTTGGTATATTAGTATTTGTTGAGAGTTTGAATGAATTTTGCATGTGGGGATTTTAGAGAGAAACAAGTAAAACTAGCATAACAAGCAAGTGTTAAAATGAGCAACCAAATGCTCATTATAAGGTGCCAAAACCGGTTGGCATGGGGCAAAGAAAGAATCTTTTGCTTTTTAGTTTTTGCTTGTTTTATATATTGTAGGTAGATTGTGTAAGATGTAGTATGTAAAGGCTAGTATGTAGTGTCTCTTTCACACAATAACCAACATTAACATAAGACAAAAGAGCATCTTTGCTCATCTTATTATGACCGAAATATTGGTCCTTTTATGGACCATTTTGCCTTTTGTCATTTGTCCCACAAATGCTTATAAGTCTTATGTTTAACAATCTTACATTTTTAATTATTAATGTAATCATTTAACACTTAAATATTATAATTAATAATATAATATACACTCCACTTTTTGAGTAGTATACTTGATACGTGCCTAATGTATAGTCTTTTTGGCCTATTTCAGCACGTATTTCTATGCATTTCTATACTGTTTTTATAGTATTTTGCCCCGAATTGGCTACTTTGGTGTATTTTGTCCTTTTTGTAGGGATAATCGCGGAAGTAGCGGAACCATACTCCTTTTCGTCCTTTTTGCATGCATTTAGAGGAGACGGGATTGTCCCAGAGTGAGATGTTGCACTTGGAAGTGTCGTTGCACGCATTACGAGGCATTTGGGTGAAGACGTGAGCTGAATTGAAGACCCAAGTGGTCTATCGAGCTGTTTGGTGGTCGATCGAGTGGTCCCTAAGCTCCCCAAGGCTCGATCGAGCTATTGCTTACTCGATCGAGTAAGCTGCATTTGACCAAGCCCTCGATCGAGTACCCTGATGGTCGATCGAGGAGTTTCTGCTGAGATCTTGGTCGATCGAGTGGTTTAACCCACTCGATCGAGAGGCTTCCGACTCTATGGGCTTTAATCAGTCCGTGTTTTAATTATTTCCGCATAAACACTTTGTGTTTTGGCTATATAACCTATGTTTTACTAGGTTATTAGGCATTCTCTTTTATCATCTCTTTTACTCTCTAAGTTTCACATTAGACACTGTTACTTTCGACGTTGTTTGAACTTTCTCCACTGTTACTTTTATTTCGGATTGCTTCACTCGAATTACGGGTTCTTTACGCCGGAATTTGCTTGGATTGTAATTCTCTCTCTCTCTTAATAATAATTAACCTTCTTGTTGCTTTTAATTCTTGTTATTGTTATCATTCTTCCTTGCCCTAATTTCTATCATTGCATTTTATTATTATTTCGTTATGTTTTCTGCTGGAAAATTATCTGCTGTTAGATTAATTATGAGTATGAGTAGCTAAACCCCTTCATGTTGGGATTAGGGGATCTGCGGTAGAATAATGACGACGTAGTGAATGAATTAGATGAACCGACAAGAGACTCTGTCACTGTAGCAATATAACTGTAATTCTCGACCTAGTTGAGTGCACGCTTCTATGCCACCCATTAATCTGGCTACAATTAATCCTGGATCGAAAGATTGGACTAAATAGGCCTGCTATAAACAGTAGACTACCCTAATGAGGACGAAAGTTAAGTTAGTGGTATTTTAGGGTGGGAAGTGGACCGAAAGGACCTTCTAATATCCGTCTCGCTTTAGTTCGTCTGAGTCATTTACTGCTAAGTTGTTGAACTACTGTAGTGAACCGAATTCCCGACATGTCTTCCCCTTATTGATAGTTTTAATTCACTTCCTGCTTTACTGCTCTTTGCTTACTTCTCTTTCCTTTCAACTCCGTAGTTTAGAACCAAAAATTTAATCAACCCCAATTGTTACCATAGGATTAGAAATAGATAGCTGTAGTTGCATTACCTCCCTGAGGATTCGATACTCGACTGCCTCTACTACATTTTAGTTGAGACCGTTAGGTTTTATTTTTGACAGGTACGCGACAGACGTGTCAATACTACCATTATATCATCATATAATGGGTCCCATAATTACTAGTTAGTTAAAATTACAACTTCTTGTAACTTTAAATAACCAATTACCTCTACCTCAAATCTTATATTAATACCTCAACTAATTTAGTAATATAACACTTAATTACTAAATTTAATCTTTATTTAATCACATTAAAATAAGACGCAAAATTGCACTCCCATAATTAAGGAATTAATTAATCTGTATCGCATACAATTAATTAAATATCTATTTGGGCTTCATCCTATAGGTGTGACCTAAAGGGATCAACTGACCACCACCGTCACACGACAGTAATGTCAAACTCTAGTTAGCCAATCATTACCGATTAATGACGGTCAGTCGACTGTATAAAGAATCATCCCTCACGTATTCTTAGTATGAGATTTAATTATGATATTTAAATCATGTGATCGCACTATTGTTGAGGACACATTTCCCAACATTTATGTCTACCTCTTAAATGTCATCTACGTGCCGATACGGTCGTTTTGGCAGTAATTAGAGTACATTTGGAGTCCGGGCCTAAAACCGTCTTCATTTTCTGACAACCATTAATGCCGAGTCGGAATGTTCTGGAATGTTCCGGATATTTCTATTCCATATTTTATAAATCTTTTACAATCTTTTAATCTTTGGTAAACAATTTCCTGTAATATTCACACAAAATATTAAGGAAAACTAAATTATTCCGTTATTCCATAAACTAAACACGGAAATCTTTCTTCCGCAGGAGGAAACCACTTGGGAATAGACGCGGCAGGTGTTGCGCCTCTTCCAAGAGACGCAGTGCCTGCTGCGCTTCTTCCCAAGTCCTTTTCTGCGTATTTTTTCATATCTTTTCGAGATTCACTTCCAAATTTTCTCCGAAAAACCCTACTTCCTCCGTGTGATTAGTATAAATAGAGACCTTCGATCTCACATATTTCTCACGCGAGTGTCCGCCCTTCTCTTCTCCCTTTCCATTCTAGACCACGTTCTTACTTTTTGGCGTCTAAGTGCTTGAACTTTCAACCACGTAAGCTCGGATCCTTCTGAGTACCAGCCTCGTTTTGCATGACCGACCAATTTGACCAACTCCACCATAATCAATCTTAATCGTTTTCCTCTTAATAGGGCACTTTCGTTACATTCGAGTCGAGCATCACTAATCATAAACTTAGTTCATCTCGTTTCGTCAAACATGTAAGTCTGAGGGTGTAAATCTCTCTTCTATTTATTGTTATTTATCTTTTGTAATCATATTGTAAGGTTTATATCGAAAATACAATTAAAACCGATTTCTAAAATCCTTTGCTTAAAACCCTTTTTACGGATTATCAGAGGACAACCGTCGAGAAAGGACGCAGCTACTGCTGCGCCTCTTCGTGAGGCTGCCGCAGTTCCTGCTTCCTTTCTTCTTCCTTCGTCTTTTGTTCGTCCTTTTGTTTTTCACTTTGTTTTCGAATGTTCATTGTTTCATTAACACGACAATTTAAGCATGATAACTTTAACCTGTAATTCATAATTCTTCATAATTAATTCATCTCATTAATTCCCGACTCAAATCCCAAGTAATTAATATTTGCGGGTTTTCGTCACTAAAGTCAAACCGGGTTGTAGAAATTCGATTCATTCATATTGGGTTTCTGGAATTCGATCTTTGATATATTCTCACCTGTTTATTATCATATTCATCATTAGTCCGTCATTAATTCGTCGTATTTAACCTAATTAATTTGTTTAGTTATTAATTTGTTAATTAATCCTCATTAATCTTGTAAATAATTCATCCTAATTAGTTTTTATCCATGTTTATTGCTTTCATGACCCTTAATCATATGTAAATAATATGCTAATCACTTTCATCCGAGTAAATATTATTAATCAAGCATTAAAATCACCAACGAACATTAACGACTTGCAATTCCGGCTTCACAGCCAGAACTGAGCCAAGGAACAGACGGAGTGTCTGCTGCGCCTCTTCTAGAGGGCGCAGCTCTGCTGCGCCTGTTCCTGGCTGACTTCTGTCTCTGAACTCCCGTTTTGCCTTGACCTAGTTTAGCTTACGTATTTAATTAACTATTATTCGTATCATCGCCTAATAATCTCTTTGTTAATTTGTTTATTCTTTCTTTTCCAAATTATCTGTTTTAGATGCATTTTCGACATAAATCATTAAACCCGATGTAATTATTGTAATTTTCATTATTGTAATTTCCTTTATTGTATTTATCATTGTACCTTTTTATTGCTTGTATGCCTTCACATGTAATTAAACTTAAATCCCGATTCAACCCAATTGTATGCTAAAACTACATGTTTCACCGACTTAGTATTAATCTTCACATGCTAGGATTAATTCTATGGATGTTGCATTGCATGAATATAATCGACAATATATCAAGTATAGATAATTTCCCTAATCATTAATAGAGGCCGCTATCGAGGGGGGCGGGATTAGGTGTTCGATCAAAAGAGCTTCCTAATACGTACCCTCACCCCTTACTCTAGATCTCTGTGAACATCCGTGTTCATTGGCATCCACGAGAGTCATTCTAGACATAGAATGCTAAGGGTAACGAGTTCTTGGTTTTCATGTCACTACTTTGTGTCTTGACATGACACGAGGTATTCGAACGGTTTCTAATGTTCCACAATAAATTGGTGGCGACTCCACAAATGCAAATGCTTGTTTCCCAAGCTCCCCCGTGGCCCGTGTCCACACTTGTGTCAACCCCTTGGTCGTCATCTACGCACCATTACGGTAATTTTGACAGTAATTAGAGTACATTTGGAGTCCGGGTCAAAAATCGTCTTCATTTTTTAATAACCGTTAAAAATGCCGAGTCAGAATATTCTGGAATGTTCTGGATATTTCTATTCCATATTTTCAATCATTTAATCTTTGGTAAATAATATCCCGAAATTATTTTATAAATAATAAGGAAATCAAGATCAAACCGTAATTCCATAATAGAAACGCGGAAATCTTTCTTCCGCAAGAGGAAACCCTTGGGGAAAGGACGCAGCAGGAGCTGCGCCTCTTACAAGAGACGCAGTGACTGCTGCACCTCTTCCCCAGCTCCTTTCTGCATATTTTCAAATCTTTTCGAGATTTACTTCCAATGTTTCACCGAAACCCTAATTCCTCCGTGTGATTAGTATAAATAGAGACCTTTGGTCCTCATATTTCTCACGAGAGTGTCCGCCCTTCTCTTCTCCCTTTGCATTCTAAGACTACGCTCTTGCTTTTTGCGTCTACGTGCTTTAACTTTCGACCACGTAAGCTCGGATCCTTCTGAGTACCAGCCTCGTTTTGCATGACTGACCAATTTGACCAACTCCACATCAATCAACTTAATCAATTTTGTTCATTTTCCTCTTAGAGGGCACTTTCGTGGTACATTCGAGTCAAGCATCACTAAACGTTAACTTAGTTAATCTCGTTTCATCAAACATGTAAGTTTGAGGGTGTAAATCCCATCTTTTATCATTGTACTTTATTTTTGTAATCACTATTGTAAGGTTTATGTCGAAAACATATTCAAAACCGATTTACAAAACCTTTATTAAAACCCATTTTACGGATTAACGAGAGACAGATGTCGACAAGGAACGCAGCAACTGTTGCGCCTCTTCGAAGGGACGCATCACCTGCTGCGCCTCTTCCTGAGGCTGCCGCAGTTCCTGCTTTCCTTCTTCTTCTTTCCTCTTTTGTTTAATTCGTTTGTGCTTTCTTGTTTCGTCTTTGCTTGTTCTTATTAGCATGATAATTTTGACATATGTTCGTTATTAATATATCATCATTAAATTCCCGACTTAAATCCCAAGTAATTAATATTTGCGGGTTTTCGTCATTAGAATCAAAACCGGGTTTTAGAGATTCGATTCATCAATATCAAGTCTCTGAAATTCATCCTTTGTATATTTGCATCTGTTAATTATCGTCATCATCATCAATAGTTTAGCATTAATAACCTAACTATTTAATTTAGTTTATAATTAACCTTGTAATTAATCTTGTAATTAATTTGTTCTAATTAGATTCATCTCATGTTTTATCGTTTTTATGACCAATTTGCATGTAAATAATCCGTTAAACCACTTCTATACGAGTTAAATATCGATAATCAAGCGTTAAATTCACCGATGAATATTAACGATATGCAATTCCGGCTTCACAGCCAGAGTTCACCTTAGGAACAGACGCAGTAAGCACTGCGCCTCTTCTAAAGGACGCAACACTGTTGCGCCTGTTCCGGGTTGAACTCTGCTTCTGAACTTCCGTTGTTGCTTTGACCTAGTTATTAGCTTACGTATTAATTGACTATTACTCGTATTATCGCCTAATAATTTGTTCGTTTATTTAGTTTTCTCTTTTTATTTTCTAAAACCATCCGTTTTAAGTGTATTTTTGACGTAAATTAATTAACCCATTGTAATTATTGTAATTTTAATTATTGCATTTATTTACTTATCGTATTGGATGATTTATTACTTGTTTTCACACGCAATTAACCTAAATCTCTACCTCGACATTAATGCATGTTAAACTACTTGATTACCGACTTAGTCTAAATTCACATGCTAGGATTAATTTAATGGATGTTGCATTGCATGCATATAACCTTCAACATATCGAGTATAGACGATTTTCCCTAATCATTAGTAGAGGCCGCTATCGAGGCGGGCGGGGTTAGGTGTTCGATCAAAAGAGCTTCCTAATACGTACACTCACCCCTTACTCCAGATCTCTGTGAACATCCGTGTTCATTGGCATCCACGAGAGTCATTCTAGACATAAAATGCTCAAGGTAACAAGTTCTTCGTGTTCATGTCACTACTTTGTGTCTTGACATGACACGAGGTATTCGAACGGTTTCCAATTTTCCACAATAAATTGGTGGCGACTCCACATATGCAAAGCTTGCTCGTTTCTACCCGAACTACCCTCATGGGCCCGCGTCCACAATATGGGAAATAAAATATTTGTGACAAGTTTAGTTGCCACCAATTAAAGCAATTTCCAACCGTAAAATCTCAAAACGTTCTCTAGCCAATACTTTGGTAAAAATGTCAGCCCATTGTTTTTTTGTACTACAAAATTCCAGTCTTATGTTGCCCTTCTCTACATGGGCACGTAGAAAATGGTGTCTGGTGTCTATATGCTTAGTTCGTGAGTACTGCGCGGGGTTCTTAGATATAATTATAGCACTCATGTTATCGCATAAAATAGGTATACACCAAACATTAACACCGTAATCACATAACTGTTGCTTAAGCCATAAAAGTTGAGAACATACCAATCCAGCGGCAATGTATTCGGCTTCAGATGTAGATAACGCAACGGAATTTTCCTTCTTTGACCCCCATGTAATAATACATTGTCCAACAAACGTGGCTATGCCGGAAGTACTTTTTCTGTCAAGTAAACAACCTGCATAATCTACATCTGAATACCTTATGAGATCGAAATTACACTCAAGAGAATACCACATATATAATTTAGATGTACCAATTAAATACTTTAAGATTCTCTTAATTGTAATCATATGCGATTCTTTAGGGCATGATTGAAATCGAGCACATACGCATACACTAAACATAATATCAGGACGACTTGCAGTTAAAGAAAGAAGTGACTCAATCATACCTCGATAAGTCATCTCATCGACAGACTTATCGTTTTCATCCAAAGTCAAATTCTTATCTGTACCCATAGGAGTTGGCTTAGAATTAGAATTTTCCATACCGAAATTCTTGATTAGCTCTTTGATGTATTTTTGTTGATGTATCATAATTCCTTCAGTAGTTTGTTGAATTTGGAGTCCAAGGAAGAACTTGAGTTCTCCCATCATGCTCATTTCGAATTCTGAAATCATTAGTTCTAAAAAATACTTACATAAACGATCATTAGTTGAACCAAAAATAATATCGTCAACGTAAATTTGTACAACTAATAAATCGGAATCCTCAGTTTTCAGAAATAAGGTTTTGTTGACAGATCCTCTTTTGAACCCACTTTCAAGTAGATATTTTGACAATCTGTCGTACCATGGCCTCGGAGATTGTTTCAGACCATACAAGGCTTTATCCAGTTTGAAAACATGGTTTTGAAACTTTCTATCGAGAAATCCTGGAGGTTGCTCAATAAAAACCTCCTCATTCAAATAACCATTAAGAAATGCTGTTTTAACGTTCATTTGTAAAGTTTAATTCCTTTATGAGCAGCAAATGCTATTAATAATCTAACAGCCTCGAGTCTGGCTACAGAAGCGAAGGTCACATCATAGTCGATTCCCTCTTGTTGATTGTACCCTTGTACAACCAATCTGGCTTTATTTCGTACAATAACTCATGTATCGTCCAGCTTGTTTCTAAAAACCCATCTAGTACCAATAACCGTTCGATCTTTAGGTCTTGGAACCAAATGCCAAACTTTGTTCCGTTCGAACTGTTGAAGCTCTTCTTGCATAGCAACGATCCAATCTGGTTCTGCAAGTGCTTCTTTAATATTTTTTGGCTCAATGGTCGAGAGAAAGGAGTAGAACGAGCAAAAGTTGTTAAGTCTTATACGAGTTCGAACACCCTCATTCAGACTTCCTATGATGGTTTCCATTGGATGAGAGTCCTTATATATCCATTTCTTAGAAGCAGGAGGCACATCTTCATCTGAACTAGTTTCACCTTCTTCAAATGATTGAGGTTCAAGCCTTGTTCCCCCTGAATCCAATCTTGGAGTTATAACAGAATCGGGTATAACATTGGATCTAGTTTGCTGGCTGGGGGTTGATGTTATAGCATCATCAGTTATAACTTTATTCTCCAGTTGCTTGGATTGAGAAGAGGTTTTAGTATCATCAACTAAACTCTCAGTTCTCTTTCCTTTATCATTCGAAGGGCTTACTTGTTCATCATTTGTGCCCTCAATTTCTTTATCTTCCTCATCCAATTCTGGAAGATCATCTCTGGATAGTCGAAAATCAGGTTCGTTCAAATATTCTTCCTCATCCTGTTCAGCTTTATCAACCATATTATTCTCATCAAAAACAACATGAATACTTTATTCGATGTATAAGGTTCTCTTATTAAAAACCTTATATGCTTTACTATGATTAGAGTCACCAACAAACACAGCTTCGTCACTTCTGGGATCGAATTTGCTTAACATTTTTTGCCATTATTATGGACAAAACATTTACTCCTGAAGCAACATAGATGTGATATGTTAGGTTTACGTCCCCTAAGAAGCTTATAAGGATTATTCTTGAGAATGGGTCTAATCAAAGCTCGATTATGAACATAGCATGCAGTGCTAACAGCTTCAGCCCAAAAATTGCGAGGTAGTCCACTACACAATAACATAGTGCGTGCCGTGTCCTCCAACGTCCTATTCATACGTTCAACAATGCCATTTTGTTGTGGGGTTCGTGGTGCTGAGAAGTTATGCCCAACACCATTCTCCCTACAATATTCTATAAAAGCATGGTTATCAAATTTGGTGCCATAATCCGTACGAATGGAAACTAATTTTGATTTGTATTTATTTTGGGCAAGCTTCATTAGAACTGCAAACTCTTCAAAGTTTCATCCTTTGAATTGAGAAAGATTGGCCAAACTTATCTAGAGTAATCATCAACTAGAACAAAGACATACCTGGATCCACCTCTACTTCTTGCCTTCATTGGGCCACATAGATCCATATGCACGAGTTCTAGTGGTTCATTGGTACTTACCATTCTCTTGGGTTTGAACGATGATCTCACATGTTTGCAACGAGCACACGAGTCACATAATGCTGCTTGATCGAATTTGATTGAGGGAAGTCCTTCAACCAAATCCCATCTCATTAGCTTATTCAATGTTGTTGAATTTATGTGAGCAAACCTTTTATGCCAAAGACACGGATCAGCTGTTGTTACTTTCATGCATGTGAATGAATTAGTAGGAATATTATTTAGATCAATCATGTAGACATTCCTTCTACGATGTCCCTCAAGCACAACACTACTTGTTCCTTCAATTATTATTCGACAAGAGTCTGAATGAAAAATAACTTTATTTCCTTTGTCGCATAATTGGGAGATACTTAGTAAATTATGCTTGAGACCACTCACAAGATAAACATCACTAATAGCATGAGAACAAGATATTCCAACTTTACCAACACCGATAATCTTACCCTTCTTGTTATCGCCAAATGTGACCTTACCTCCATCGAAGGGTTCAAGTGAAAGGAATAAATTTACATCTCCAGTCATGTGCCTTGAGCATCCACTATCAAGCTACCATAGGTTATTCTCTTACACCATAACCTGCAAAATAATTAGATACAGTTTTTAGGTACCCAAGCTAAGTTGGGTCCTTTGACGTTAGTCACTCTAAAAACTAAATCTTTTCTAATCCAAACCCTTTTTAAAACCTTAAGTTTTGGAGGCGAATGGGTTTGTCTAGGAACCATCTTTGGTTGAGTTCTGGGTTTCTTTTCAGCTTGTTTTGGGGGAGCTTGGGCTCTGAAGGAGTCTTTAGGTTTAAATGTCTGTTTTGGTTTTGTAGTCTTCTTAAAGTCGAAGCTCATATCATAGAACCAACGGTAATCATTGTTTCGTTCTTCACTTGTACTTGGTTCTGATGGGGTAGGTTCACTATCCTCGAAAACAGTGTCAGAAGCTTTAACAAAGTTGATTCCTTTTCTTAAATCCAAAGTATATTTGACATAGTTTTCTTGGACATGTCCAGTATGGCCACAGTAATTATAATTCAAATATTCAGGTAGATTTGAATATTTTCTTCTTCTGAAATCTCGTTCAGAAGCGGTTGATTTGCATTTAGAGTGATCTCTACGACCATAGCACTCGTGTCCTAATCCCATTTTCATGTTATTATCCGATTGCTCAGTTAGGAAGTTTAGGACACGTGTGCTACCTTCCCATTTTTCGTGAACCTTTCTAGCATGCAAAAGTAATTCTTTTAAGGACTGTATTTCTTTGTTGCATTTGGAATGGTCTGACTCTACGACCTTGGGAGGATGAGTCTCTTCATAATTGTCACGAAAGTTCTGGAATCTGTCATTGAGAACTCGTACCGTCTCGGTATGCGTTCTTTTAGTATTTGATAGAACAGTTTTAGATTCCTTTAATTGCTGAGTTAGACATTCAATCACCTTCTTTTGATCTAAGATCACGGCTTCTCTAGCCATAGCCTTTGACTCAAGAAGCTCTTTGACTTCCCTCAATTCCAAGGTTATAGCTTCACTAGCTGTAACTTTGGCTTGAAGATGCTTAATATTGAGTTTCAGGTCTGAGGTTATAGCTTCATTAGCTATAACTTTAGACTCAAGAGCCTTCTTCTCAGCATTTGTCACATCTGAAGTAGTAGCCATATTAGCTGTAACTTTAGATTTGAGCTTTTTGGCCTTTGCTTTAAGGAGATGAATCTCTTCAGCAATATCGAGAATTTGTTCTTTCAAGTCTTTTAATTTCATCTCTTGTTCGTGACACTTATCAAGAGATTGCTCAAAGTATTCAATTAAAGCATTCTTAGGCAATTTCTTAACACTTTTCTTAAGTTCAAGATAGCTTACCTCTTCTTCTTCTTCTGAATCAGAATCTCCTAGAAAGCAGCAGAAGGAGTCCACGCTATCTTTATCATTGTCTGAAAAGAGGTCAAGACTGACGTTGCTTAGACATAGGTTATCAACTTCTTTTTCTTCTGATGCTTCGTCGTTCTCAGTGTCGAGATCTCCCTAGCATGATGCCATCATCACTTGCTTGAATTCTTTCTTGGTCTTCTCTCGTTTTGCTTTGTATTTAATTTTCTCCCATATGGGACAATCCTTAATCATATGACTGGATTCTCCGCACTTTAAGCATCCTTTTTTAGCAAACGTATTCTTAGAGTCGGAAGTTTTCTTATTATAGGACTTATTGTTGTTGTTGAACGATTTTGCTTGCTTGTTTCTGAAAATGTGTTTATTAAATCGTTTAGCAAACAAAATCGTTTGTTTCGTCCTCTATTTCAACATCTTCCTCTTCCTTAGCAGAAGCTTGTAGAGCCATGCTCTTACTATTACTGGACTCGGCCTCATCGTCATCCAGGACGAGTTCAAGAGCCATGAGAGCACCAATAAGTTCTTCATAAGGTAAAGAAGTGAGATCTCTGACTTCTTCCATAACCGTGACCTTGGGACGCCATTTTTTGGTTAGACTCCTAAGTACTTTTCTAACAATATCCTCAGAGTTAAAAGTTTTACCAAGATTTTTGAGCTCATTGACTATAGTAGAAAATCGTGCTGACATGTTATCGAGTGATTCATTCTTTTCCATTTTAAAAAGTTCATATTTTTGAATCAGCAGGTCAATACGATATTTTCTAACAGCCGACGTTCCTTCATAGGCCACCTCAAGACCATCCCATATTTTCTTGGCCGAAGTGCAATAAGAAAAATGATCGAATTCGGTCGATGTCATGCCGTTTTGTAACAGGCTTATCGCTTTCGAGTTTTTCTCAGCCTTCTTGTAATCAGCCTCAATATAGTCTTCTTCCTTTTTCTCATAGGTAGTGCCTTCCGAAGATGCCACCAAAATTTTGTGTGGTCCATGCTTGATAATCGTCCAGCACTCCAAATCATGTCCTTTTATGTAGTGTGTCATCATGTTTTTCCAAAGTCCATAATTCTTCCCATCAAAGATAGGACACTTAAGATACTTGGAATCCATTTCACATGTGTAAGGCAGCGGAAATAAAATAAAATAAAAAGATAAAAGATAGACGGATCAACCTCTTTGCGGTTAGGCAATCAAGAGCACGAGGCTTCGATACCAATTGACGAGTCTATCACAGTCGAAATACTCGAGAGGGGGGGTGAATTGAGTATTTTAAAAACTTATGCCCACTTTTTATTTTATATCAATGCAATTAATTACTTAAAGTTTATTGATTAAACTTTAACTAATTAACTAAGTGATTCTAAACATAATGAAATGAACGGAAAGGAAAACTGCAAGGACACACGATATTTGAAGTGGTTCAGATTCACACGTCGAAGCCTACGTCCACTATTCTCGATTAATAAATTTAGTACCTTTCTCTGGATTACAAAATTATCAACCCAACTCGTATAACTATCTCTAGTTATAACTCAATTTGAATATCACTAGATATTCGATTTTGACTATCTTAAGTTACTAAGAAAGTGCTTGATTGTTCTTCTAGTGTTCACAATATGAACGAGTAAGAAACAATATTTAAGCGCTATTATCCAATTGAAAGGTTCATATACCTATTATTAGACTCCTCTAATAGTGAACTAATTAACTTGTTAATTATTTGTTCTTTAGATCTAGTGCATGCATAACAAAATGAAAGATTTATAAGAAAAACAATGTTCCTTACATTGTTGGTTGGTTCGAAATTTTGGGCACAAGTAAGGTCACCTTCCTTCACTTGTTCTTGAGCTTATAATGATGGATGATCCTCCTAAGACTCCAAGTTTAGAAGCCACTCCAATAAATTGCACCCAAGATGAATCCCAAAAATCTCTACTAATATTAACTAGATATGTAGTAGAAATATTACCTTAATAATACTAATATTCTTATATTACTACTTCTAGTAATAGATTTGGTATATTAGTATTTGTTGAGAGTTTGAATGAATTTTGCATGTGAGGATTTTAGAGAGAAACAAGTAAAACTAGCATAACAAGCAAGTGTTAAAATGAGCAACCAAATGCTCATTATAAGGTGCCAAAACCGGTTGGCATGGGGCAAAGAAAGAATCTTTTGCTTTTTAGTTTTTGCTTGTTTTATATATTGTAGGTAGATTGTGTAAGATGTAGTATGTAAAGGCTAGTATGTAGTGTCTCTTTCACACAATAACCAACATTAACATAAGACAAAAGAGCATCTTTGCTCATCTTATTATGACCGAAATATTGGTCCTTTTATGGACCATTTTGCCTTTTGTCATTTGTCCCACAAATGCTTATAAGTCTTATGTTTAACAATCTTACATTTTTAATTATTAATGTAATCATTTAACACTTAAATATTACAATTAATAATATAATATACACTCCCCTTTTTGAGTAGTATACTACCATTATATCATCATATAATGGGTCCCATAATTACTAGTTAGTTAAAATTACAACTTCTTGTAACTTTAAATAACCAATTACCTCTACCTCAAATCTTATATTAATACCTCAACTAATTTAGTAATATAACACTTAATTACTAAATTTAATCTTTATTTAATCACATTAAAATAAGACGCAAAATTGCACTCCCATAATTAAGGAATTAATTAATCAGACGCATACAATTAATTAAATATCTATTTGGGCTTCATCCTATAGGTGTGACCTAAAGGGATCAACCGACCACCACCGTCACACGACAGTAATGTCAAACTCTAGTTAGCCAATCATTACCGATTAATGACGGTCATCGATCGTATAAAGAATCATCCCTCACGTATTCTTAGTATGAGATTTAATTATGATATTTAAATCATGTGATCGCACTATTGTTGAGGACACATTTCCCAACAATCTCCCACTTGTCCTCGACAAGTGTGCGTCACCAATTCTCTTGTCCTATTACAATCTCCCACTCAATGCAAGGTGTCTTGCAGGTCGTACTTACATTTGATCATATCTTGAGTGGTTTTCTCGATCTGGAGATTAACTGTCTGACCGGAATTATCCATCATAGATACCTTCCGAGCGTGGCCACGCATTTCCAGTTAACTACTCCTCGAGTGGCCTTGAGATTTCAAACAACCCTGACAAGGGGTGGACAATTCCTATCGCCCTATTCCCTTCTGTTCACCCACGGTCCATCATAACCCAAAATATACCCAGTTTGACCTCGTTTAAGAAATCGTAGAGTATAAATCAAAGCTAATCAGAAGTTGTGCCAACTTGGGCGAATAGTCTCTAGTCAAAAGAATTGACTCATAAGAATACTATAGTAGCTCTTGCCACGACCAGGCTTTATGAATTACCAGAACTCTATAAGCGGTCATCGCTCGACGATTGTCCCATACGATGCCTATGTGATCGACTAGTCATCCCATATGACCCTATGGCACTTGAACTTGCCATCAATCGCATCACACTCTAGTCACTTCGAGACGTCACCTCATATAAATAACTAGGGGCGAATACCATGTCAATCCAGTTCACTTTAATGGGGTTCAAATTGTCTCTACAACCCATTCGGATACGACAAAGTGGCGGGTGAGTTTTAATAAAACTCAAACGATAAATGTGATTATCACATATGAATAGTCAATACACTATTACTACTTCATATTCTATAATCTCTAGTGTATTAAAACACTAGTTAAAATGCAATACAAGCTTGGCAAGTGGATATACCCGATATCCATATATTCCAACTTAATTAATTGCTATTTCCTTCCATTCAATGTCATCTCTTAATAACATGAATTTCTCTAAGTATATGTCTAGACTTCATACTAGATCTGAGTTCTTTATCTTGAAAGAAGCTCCCACTGTTATCACATAACATATGATAAAGTCATTTGTAGAGGGATTCACTCTTCATCCCTACGTTGACCATTTTATCACAATTTACTTAGATTCCTTTTGTAGAATTTGCAATGCGCGAAACTAAAACACATTTCTTAGTTTCTTACTCCTTTGTCAACAATTCATCCTAGGATTTCAACAAATCCCTTTTGGTTTGGAAACTAAAGTTTGTGTAACCCTTCAACACCTTAACTTAGTTTATCATCCAAACATGTGTACAAGTCATCAATTGTACTTTAAGGCTTTCACAAGCCCATCTTATGAATTAACTTATTATTGACTCATCATGTACCTAGCTTATGGTACATCACAGCACGTGCGTCTGTTGGCATACATAATCGTTCTAATGGCAGAAACATTAGTAATCGATTTCATGTAATCAACAATTTAATGGGTTCAGTGAACGACTATGATTCCATCATAGTGATTCCACTTTCATCATCATGAATAAGCCATTCAACTTTGTTGATGTTAAACAGATACGAAAGAACTTATCTTCATAAGACTCTCAACTCTATGCCAATTTTCTCTCACATAGATTCAAAATCTAGAATACTTTGCATCCCTTTCCAAGTCTTCCAATTACTCTTACCAGAAGAGATCATTGGTATATTATTCTCAATAAGTAATATGTTATCAACATATATGACATGGAGAAACAATTCTAGCTCCCACTTAACTTCATGTATATCATGATTCTTCAATCATGTGAATGAAACAATTCACTATAATCACATGAACGAAAAGTATAATCCTTTAATGCTAGCTTAAGACCATCTTGTGATTACTTAAGATAGCTACGCATAATATGTCAGGATTCTTAGATCTTCATCTAAGGTTTTGTGTTTTAAACACATCCTTCTCTAAATTCCCATTTTAGAAAAGCGAAATTTTATTTGCCATTCTTCATTTAATGAAATGTGGCAATCCCTAACACAATTTATCTTGATCAACATCTTTATGTAAATCTTATGCATTTGTGTACTCTAAAGCTCTATTTCCCTTTAAAGAGACCCTCACTTTAAAGTAAATCTACTCATGAGCAACAATTTTCGGATTGTAATGCTTCGGCTCAAATGTAACATGGTCATGTTCGGCTCAAATGTAACATGGTCATAATACTATCACTTTCACAAAGTAATATTTTTAAACAATAAACATGTGCGATAAACTCCTACTGAACTATACTCTCAATCTATCTTCATAGACTATAGTTCAATACCAACTCCCACTCTATAATTCTATTACTTTCACAAAGTAACATTTCAACTATAGGAGATGTTTGCGACGATTCAATTTACTCCCACTCTATCTCTCAGAAATACACCTAATTTCTCGAGAGATAGCTTTGTGAGGCACAAACATATATATATATTTAACGGAGTATTGGGATTTATCCAAGATAATGTATTTGCCTTCAAAAGGCCATCCCAAACATGGTAGTTTGATTCATGTAATATGGTTTAATAGACTCTCTATTCTAGGTATCTCACGGTTGACCATCCAATTAGAATAATATGTCCATATGGTATCGTGAATTCCCTACTTGATGAATTCAAAAACTCATTACAACTCTTAGAATTGATCTTATATAAAGAAGTTGTTACTTTAAGTAACAAAGACATAAGGAGAATCAGATTCATAGCTTATGGACATATAATGATCCCATCATCATAATCGTCTACTTGATCAATTTGAGTTGTTTATCTAATGTTTCTATACGCAAGTAATCAATGATGATGATTTTAGAACAAACAACATAATAAAACAAGTGATTTGGGTTGAAAACCAAATCACCAATATCCAAAATACAACCTGTGTTTAAAGGATACAAACCAATTTCCAAGTCACACGAGGAAATCAAAATAGTTCTAAAAACATGAAATTCATCATAAAATTAAAGACAAAGCAAATTAAAAGCCAAGCTTCCATTGATCCATCACCATGGTCGGCTACTCTAGCTTTCCTCGTGATCCTCTAGGCTTGCTTCTCCTTGCCTTTGTCCTTGCTAGGAGGGGGCCCTATTTACAATAAAAAGGGTAATCATCACAACTTGTATCACATACTAATTGAGATTGAAACATAAAAGATAGGGATAGTCATATATACCTACTGGAGTAACTTTTCCAGCTTTGATGTCGCCAAGATACTTGGAACAGTTTCTCTTCCAATGTCCAACTCCACAACAATAGTGGCACTTGTCCCCGGAGGGGGCACTGTACTTGGGCTTGGAGGTGCTTGCTTCATAAGTCTTAGCTGAGTTCCTGTTGGGAGTTCGCTTCTTTCCCTTTTTCCCGCTTTTCTTGAAAGTTCCCTTGCTCTTTTGATTAACATTGAGCACATCTTTGGTGGTGCTAACACTTAGCCCCATGTCCCTTTCGGCTTGCACAAGCATTTTGTGCAACTCATCAAGAGAAACTTTCTTAACTTGCATATTAAAATTCACCCTAATTGAACATATGCTTTGATTTTGCTTAGGGAATGAAGAATTCGATCAATCACGAGTTCATCGGGAATTTCCACCTTATGCATTTTCAAGGTCTCAACATGCTCCATCAACTTGAGCACATGTGGGCTCACCTTTTGGCCCTCTTTGATGTTAAGATCAAAGAATGCGGAAGCCGCCTCATATTGAATGACCCTAGGAGCTCGTGAAAACATGTTCACAAGCTTCATGTAGATCTCATGAGCGGTGCTAATCTTTATAGCACTTCGTTGGAGTTCGGCCTCCATAGCAAAGATCAATACATTTTTCATTGCGGCCGACTCCTTTTGGTAATCCTCATAGGCTTGCCTAGCGGCGGACCTAGTATTAGGTGGTTCGGTGGGAGATGCCTCGGTAAGGTAACGAAGCTTGTCGTCACCTTGCGCGGCCAAGCGAAGTTGTGCATCCCAATCGGCGAAATTGGACCCATTCTTTTCTAACTTACATCGATCCATGAAGGATCGTAGCCATGACACATTGGAAAGCGGGGTGGAACTAGTGGATGCGGACGCGTTTGGAGTTGCCATTGCAGTTGATTAAAACAAATTTTGACTACAAAATAGGAAATGAAGGAATTTAATTATCATCTATCGTTTTAATAATACTCGTTAATTTAACTACAAGTATTGCATTTATATAGTGACCTCCACCCAACTACATAAATGATTCCGAGATCCAAATTCATATCAACTTGGGCACGGTGAGCCGATTCATCCCTTATTAATATAACTCGGTGGATTAACTCTTTAATCGATTCTACTTTTAGAACTCTCGGTCGATAAAAATTACTCTAATTCTCATCTTTAGCCCGGAACACATGCGACTAAGGTCAACAATACTTCCGTTGAGCTCAATCCAAATTTCGATGTAATAACATTTTACTACCCCACTTCGCCAACGTAACAAGGTTTGTATTACGGTGAAGCCGGATTAACTCCCTTGTGAAATTGGTACTTCATGAGTTTCTACTATTTGGTAAGGCTTTATCTCAATTTTTAATATGTGAGAGGTCTTGTCAATTTATTATCTATCACGTTTTAAGTGAACTAAAGCGGTGAACTACGATAATTATAATTGACACGGTCGATGACTCGATATGAAATGCATGTGTTGTTATGGCGATTTGGCAATGCATGCAACATATTAAGAGAAATGCAAAGCAATAAATAAAATTCCTAGTATGGCCTTCCTAAAATAGAAAATCAAATAATCTATTACATATTCGGAAACCAACTCCTTTGGTCCCTTGAATCTTCAAGTGACATGCCTCCCAAGACACCGTCTTCGTCGGATCACCTTTCCGAATGGCACCGTCTTGAAGATGCTCCATGATTACAAATAATAATAAAAATACAAAGCTATTCCTATTATACATTTGTAAAATGGAAAAGCTAATGAAATAAAAATAAAAGTGATACGAGATCACATTAAATTACAACCGAATCAATATTCCCTTTCATTACGGGTAATATTAATTAAAACTAAGGCCATACTAAGATAAAATTACATAATTCAAAATTATATAAATAAAAGACATTCAACAATTGAAATATTAAGCATTATAATATGTACCTATCATGCCAAATGATGTGCCAAATCGCCCTACTTAACTTATGTCGTACATATAACCCTTAGGTTTTTCATGGAAATATGTGATAATAACCTTTTAAAATCACTAATTAACACTTAAATCACATCTAAGCTCAAGTTAATTATCCTAACACATTTTAGGACTCAAAAATCAGTCAACACTAAATTTTTGACAATAATTCAACTTGATTTAATTTTATGCTCATTTTTGACCTTAAAATCATAATTTATATGAAATAAATCCAAATTAATTCATAAAAGTTTCAAAATTTGAATTTTAAATTTTTGAACATTCTGGAATAATTCCATGACCCTCATAATGTCAAAAATCATGGTTAAAATTTTCGAATTAATTTTGAGAAAATTTAGTTGCATTTTTATCGTTTTTATCTCATAAAATGTATAAAGTACATGAAAATTAAACCAATAATTTTTACAACTTTAGATCTGATTAGTGGGATATTAATGCAACTTAAAATAATTTTCTCAAGCCATGCAATACGATTTAGCTAATTTTTGCTAAAATAGTCACTATTTATGCCATTTTTACTCAAAAATCCATAAATCATGCTAAAGAAGATATTTAAATCTAGATATTTACATACTCTCTGTAAATATTGCATGTGACATCATCTTAAAAGATCATGGCTTAATTCGAAATTTAACTAATTTTAACCATTTTACCTCTTTTAATCCATTTTTATCTCATAAAAATCATAAATCATGCAAAATTAATCAAATTAACTCGTCCTTTTACACACAACTTGTAAAATATGCATGTGAGTTCATATAAATTTTTCAAGGTCAGAAACGAAATTTAACTATTTTTAGCATTTTAATTCCCATTTTAGTCATAAAAATGTAATAAAATGACCAAAAATCCTTAAAATGAGCAATAAATTTCCATGAATCATAAAAATGACCTAAAAACATTTTAGGACCAGAATATATAACATGCATGGTGATTTCGTGGCTTATACTTATAAATCACAAATTTTTAAGTTTTATATGTTAACCTTTTAACTCGGAAAAACAATAACCGATTATGCATGCAACATCCTTATGCTCTGATACCACTTGAAAGGTTCATATACCTATTATTAGACTCCTCTAATAGTGAACTAATTAACTTGTTAATTATTTGTTCTTTAGATCTAGTGCATGCATAACAAAATGAAAGATTTATAAGAAAAACAATGTTCCTTACATTGTTGGTTGGTTCGAAATTTTGGGCACAAGTAAGGTCACCTTCCTTCACTTGTTCTTGAGCTTATAATGATGGATGATCCTCCTAAGACTCCAAGTTTAGAAGCCACTCCAATAAATTGCACCCAAGATGAATCCCAAAAATCTCTACTAATATTAACTAGATATGTAGTAGAAATATTACCTTAATAATACTAATATTCTTATATTACTACTTCTAGTAATAGATTTGGTATATTAGTATTTGTTGAGAGTTTGAATGAATTTTGCATGTGAGGATTTTAGAGAGAAACAAGTAAAACTAGCATAACAAGCAAGTGTTAAAATGAGCAACCAAATGCTCATTATAAGGTGCCAAAACCGGTTGGCATGGGGTAAAGAAAGAATCTTTTGCTTTTTAGTTTTTGCTTGTTTTATATATTGTAGGTAGATTGTGTAAGATGTAGTATGTAAAGGCTAGTATGTAGTGTCTCTTTCACACAATAACCAACATTAACATAAGACAAAAGAGCATCTTTGCTCATCTTATTATGACCGAAATATTGGTCCTTTTATGGACCATTTTGCCTTTTGTCATTTGTCCCACAAATGCTTATAAGTCTTATGTTTAACAATCTTACATTTTTAATTATTAATGTAATCATTTAACACTTAAATATTACAATTAATAATATAATATACACTCCACTTTTTGAGTAGTATACTACCATTATATCATCATATAATGGGTCTCATAATTACTAGTTAGTTAAAATTACAACTTCTTGTAACTTTAAATAACCAATTACCTCTACCTCAAATCTTATATTAATACCTCAACTAATTTAGTAATATAACACTTAATTACTAAATTTAATCTTTATTTAATCACATTAAAATAAGACGCAAAATTGCACTCCCATAATTAAGGAATTAATTAATCTGTATCGCATACAATTAATTAAATATCTATTTGGGCTTCATCCTATAGGTGTGACCTAAAGGGATCAACTGACCACCACCGTCACACGACAGTAATGTCAAACTCTAGTTAGCCAATCATTACCGATTAATGACGATTCGATGATCGTATAAAGAATCATCCCTCACGTATTCTTAGTATGAGATTTAATTATGATATTTAAATCATGTGATCGCACTATTGTTGAGGACACATTTCCCAACACCAATAACTTAATTTCAAAAGTAATTGCAATAAAGAACAACACGACTTTTCAAAACAATTTTCGATTACAAAATAATGATAAACTTAATTTGTTTGCAAGGATATTTTAAAGCTCAGGGTTGAAAAGTGTGTTGAAAGAATAAATAAGTGTTGTATTTATAGTAGAGAGGAGATCTAGGTTTAGGAATAAAACCCTAGATGCCGTGTATGTGTGTCGTGAGAGGCAAGAAGGAAATTAGGTCAAATCTTTCCTAAACTTGGAAAATAAGAAAGAATAAGATAATATAAGGAGATAAGAAATATCTAACAAATATTATTTTGATCTACTTTAGTTCTTATCCAAGTAAGAAAAAGATCTTAATCCATTTATTTATTCTAATAATATCTTACCAAAAGATATGGAATAAATATAAGGAGATAAAATATATTTAACAAATATTTTATCTAAGATCTTTACCTAAACCATAGATCTCGTGTAGATTAAGAAAGGAATAAGATCTATCTTTTTCCTATTTTAATCCAACACTATTTTAGATAAAAGATACAAAATAAATATAAGGAGATAAAATATCTTTATCAAATATTTATGTAAGATCTTTACCGTAAAACCCTAGATACTAATTTTAGCCTAATAATATATTTATATAATGCAAAAGAATAAATAAAATAATATATAAAGATAAAATATCTTAACCAAATATTATTTTTAAGATTTATTCCAAACCCTAACTTGCACAAAGAGTATTCGAATGAGGAAAAATGGCTCATAGGCCAGCCACCCAAACCGAAATCCTGGCTAAGATATTAGGTTAGATAATTAGGGTTTAGATATGAATAAAAGGAAAACCCTAGATAGCATGACAACTGATAAGTTGTTTTACTAATCAATAGGATAATCTCAAACTCGTTTGATCTAATCATGTCACAAATCTCACTCTACTATAAACATACTTTTCTTTAAAGATTTTATTATTTAAGCTTTGAAAAATATATTTTAAAAACATTAAAGTCGTGTTCTTCATATTGCAGCTCAAAGTTATAGTAGAATCACCTATAACTTTGAGTTCAACTAGTAAAGTTATAACTAAAACAACTATAACATTACTTGTCAAAATTACTTCCAAAATTACCATATCGAATGATGACCTATACTAGCTAATCTTCCTGGAGATCTTCAGTAGTAGGATCATCTCTTCATTTTGATCATAAGCTCTTCATCTTGATCTTGTTATAGACTTGATCGAGCCTTTTGCTTGAGTGATCATCATAGTTGAAACTTGTTACATTTACTATGACGCTTTAATAATCTTCAATGTTATAGCTCAAGCCGCTATAACATTACTTGAATGATGATTCACAAATCTTCAATGTTATAGCCAAGGTTGCTATAACATTACTTGCTTAACTTGTAAACTTAAGTTAATCTATCAAAGACTAAACAAACGATTACGAGCAAGAGTATATACAAAAACGAAGCACACACTTGTCATTATCAAAACTTAATCATATATCTATATGGTCCAACAGTAGTAATGTGTATGCACAAAATAATGTATATAAATTGAAAGAATTATATTATTTTAGTTTGTAGTTCACAATATATTTTTTTGTGAATGTTATCTCTAGAAAGAAAAAAAAAAGAGATAATAATAATAGTAAAATTAAATCAAGTTAAGTTAAGTTTAGATGTTATAAGTTCAGCTCGGAAAAGTTTTGTTCAAATCCTATTGGTTTAGTTCAGAAAAGTTCAGATCTTATAGGTTCAGTTCATAAAAGTTGTGATCCTATAAGTTCAGTTTAGTTCAGATCCAATAACTTCAGTTCAGAAAATTTTAGATCATATAAGTTCAATTTAGACAAATTCAGATCCGATAAGCAATTTTAAAACAATTCATTAAAATTAAGTATAAAAGAACAAGACTTAAAAATGGAATGAAATGAGCATAAGGTAATTCTTTAAACTATGTTTCTTAAGACACAAATAGGATCACACAACTTGTTGTTGTTGGAGCTTGTGTCCTCCACAGTTAGTGTGATAACGTATATAAATCTCTTATAGGTTCACAAGGGTATACTTAGTATTTTATCAGTTGATTAACGTTTACTTAACAACGGCTGGCTTGCTAGAAGTTTGACGTTATTATCATACTGATGGCGGTGATTAACTGGTCCCTAAAAGTCACATCTAAAGGATGTGTTTGAGAGATGTGATTGTATGAAAATATAATCACATTGATGCCTTATATGACTAAAAGGTTAGTCCATGTATTTGACTAAACAGTTAGTCAATGTGATGATGAGACGATTATTTAATACAATTAAATAATATTAGCTGAGACGAATTAACTGTCAATTCGTAAATTGAATATAAACTGTTATATTTAATTAATGTATATAATGTTAGCTTAAACGAATTAAGATGTTAATTCGTAATTAAACGTAACCAGTTATATTTAATAAGCAAATTATAAATATGCGATATTTATAATTAATGTATATATTATACGATATTGTCATAATAAATGTTGACAGACCGGTATTAATAAATCGACTGCAAACTGTTGTTTATGGACTTATTAAATACATGTTGACATAATTTACAATTGATAAATAATACACATTATATACATTAGGATAACTACCAAAAATAAGGAGATTTTTCTCTCCTTATTTGAGGTGTTACACGGCTCAAAAAAGAGAAAGAGAAAAAAAAAATTATCTTCCCCATTTCTCTCCTTTTTCGGTTATTTTAGGTGAGAAGGAGGATCATTTTTATTCACTTATTTTTTACCTAAAAATCTCTCATCAAAAAACCCTAAAACTACTCTAAAATTAGGTGAAATTAGGGTTCTTATTCTAGCAAAGAAAAAGGCATTTATTGAACCATTTTGGGTGCAATAATTAGGAGAATATCGGTTTCGATATTGTTCTTAGGCCAAATTTGCTAGGACTAAAGATTGATTCTTAATCTCTACTATTTTGTTTATGCAATTTCATTTATGACTAGCAATTTCATAATCATAATTTCATTATAATCCGAATTTCTTAGAGGAAGTATACCGATATTTCCTACAAGTGGTATCAGAGCATAGGCCACGAAATTATTTTATATGATTTTCATAAATGAATTAAAACAAAAATATTGAGAAAAAAAATTATACAATTCGGCCGAACCAATGTTTTTTGCCGAATGAATTTTTTTTTTTTTTTTTTGCCGAAAGGGTTTTAATTTTTGATCCTTTTGTTTCAATTTGATTTATTGATATTGTTGTTTTAACATGTTAAGATGATAATATGATAAACTTGTAGATGTTTTGATTTAACCAGAATTAAATTAAAATGTAAATGAAAATTGTTTTGATATATGATGTTCATTTGTTTTTGCTATTTAGTTTTGGCATACATGAGATTAAATTGTTGTTTAAGGATCATGATTCATTAATTTAATGTTGATGATTATGCCAATCTTGTTCTAGTAGCAACTTTAAACAAATTGTTCATATATATGGGGTCATTTTTCTCGAAAAAGAAAGATAAGAAAAAAAATCTATTTGATTTTGGGCAGAATGTCGAAAAGAAAAAAAAATGGTTTTTGGCTGAAAGTCGTGAGCAGAAAAAAAAAGGTTGTTTTTTTCATTTTTGCAAAATGCCGAGAGCACAAGAAAAGGAAAAAAAACCGTTTTTTTTTTTTTGCTGAAATGCCGTGAGCATTTTTAAAGAAAAAAAAAATTTCTGTTTTTTCTTTTGTTGTTGTATTTTGGCCAATAATTATTATACATTATTTCAATAATGTATGATTGTTTGTTGTGAAAAACTTCACAAATTTAAGATACCTAATTATTTTAAAGAGGTTTAAAATAATGTTGGATTAATTCATATTACAAGTTAATATGTATAAAGATTGGAATTAATGTGAGTAATTGAGGAATTGTCACATAACTTGATCATTTAAATAGGTGGTTTGGATAAATTACTCTACATAATTAAGGAATTATGTCTTGAATGATTAATTTATAGTTGATGCATTTTTATTTAGTTGAATGTTTTGTTGAATGGTTTATTTACGTATTTTTTGCAATCGGTTGTAATTTGTAATACCTAGTGTGGCCTTAGTTAATTATGTTTTCGTAATGATGGAAACATAATTTTAATGTAATTTTGAGATCTCGAATCTCCTTTTGGTTTTCTTTTATATTATGGTTTTGAAATTAGAATGTAAATAGGTTTATTATGTAATTTTTAATTGTAATTTTGAGAAGACTAAAGATGGAGATTGGATTGCTCACTCCCGCTACATGGATCAAGATGGAACATCAAGACAAACTTCTCGGGTCCTAGGAAGGATTCCAAAGTTGTATTTATGTTCATTTTGGTAGATAGGCCACACCAGGACTTTGTTTTTGTTTTACGTTTTTCCATTCCTATTGCTTTTCTTCACATGATAATTAGTGCATCATATTCCGCCTAAACCAAACCACCTACTAATATGCATGAAAATTGACTCATATAGATTGAATGTTAGTTATCATGGACATAAGGATGTCATACAATTTAAGCCATCATCTTAGTTTATTCATTCTCGCATGCTAGATATTAGTTCACTTAAAATGAATTAAAATAAAGTTGATGGGATCTTCCTCTAAAACTGAAATTGAGACTAGTCTTTATAGGCCAAACAGCTATGAATCCCTTCTTCGTCGGTAGGCATATAGGACCTTACTCTCTATATGACCCCTTCTACGTTGGGTAAGTAGTTTGTGTTGACTTAGTTTACCTCAACATTATAATCGGAAGAGTTTCTCGTGATTTTGATAGACTATAGATAGAATTTACAGAAATTTAGCAACCAAAAATTCTAACAGTAGAATTAGCCAAGAGGTTGGCTTATCAATTTACAGATAATTGAGTCTTGGGATCATTTATATAATTCTTGAGGAAGGTCAATTGTATAAATGCTTGAGTCTTCGAGTTATAACAGTATTGCATTAGACGTAAATCATAACGATGAGTATGCTTATTATATTTTTATTCTTCTTTTCGCAGTGTAGAATTCGTTTATATTGATAATACTGTTACAACAAATGGCTGGAAATAACGAATTCCCTATGCCAAGTGCCACACTTGGACGCGAGTCCTGGCTAAAAGCTTTCATGGACCACATGAATGAGTTCACACGACTGAAGAATGACGGGTCTAACTTTACGGACTGGGAGGCATCATTACGGAATGCTGCCATTGCTGACGGTAAGATCAAGTACTTAACTGAGCCAATACCGCCAAACCCAGGCCCCAATGCAAGAGATAACGAG
Organism: Silene latifolia; assembly: GCF_048544455.1. Lineage (NCBI taxonomy): Eukaryota > Viridiplantae > Streptophyta > Magnoliopsida > Caryophyllales > Caryophyllaceae > Silene > Silene latifolia. Next base: position 82,130,128 of record NC_133531.1, read on the forward strand.
TCAATTGCTTATAGTGACTTCGTTATGGAAGCGGGTGCGATAAAGAACGTACTCATTTTTGCAATGGAAACCAATTTGCAAAGACGCTTCATTGCCCAAGGTGCAAACAAGATTTTCACCACGCTCACTAATGAGTTCTCAAAAGCACCGAGAATCGTTACTTATGAGCATACCTGTCGCTTTTTTGATGCAAAACTCCAGAAGGGCCACCCGGTTAGCCCACACATTCTTAACATGATTGAGAATGTCGAGAAACTGGAGGCACTTGATTGCAAAATCAGTGAGAGCATAGTCATTGATCGTATGCTTCATTCACTTCATGATGGTTTTGCCCTCTTCAGGGCAAATTACTACATGAATGACATGAAGAAAAGTCCTCATGAGCTACACTCACTTCTCGTACAGACCGAGAAGGATATGAAATTGAGTGGGAGCATGAAGCAAGACGTTCTCATGATTTCCAACAAGAATAAGGGTAAGGGCAAAGCTCACGGTGACCTAACTGTAGGAAAGCCAAAGTTTAAAAAGTCGGGAAACGGTAAGAGTGGGCCTGGTGAGACTAGTGGCTCACAAGGCAAGGCAAAGAGCAAAGGCAGTGACATTGAGTGCCACCATTTTCACAAGACTGGACATTGGAGGAGGAATTGTCCCGTGTACCGTGAGGACATAAAAGCAGGCTGCGTCACTCCTATTGGTATGTCATCTTATATTCATATGATTGAGATTAACCATGCAAGTTTCGGAACTTGGGTACTTGATACTGGTTGTGGTTCTCATCTGTGTAATCATTTGCAGGGTCTAAAAAACATCACACCTCTCGCAAAGGGTGATGTGGACCTGCGAGTCGGGAATGGAGCACGAGTTGCTGCAGTCTCAAAGGGAACATACGTAATCCAACTCCCGAGTGGTTTTGAGTTATGTTTATATAACTGTTACTATGTACCCAGTTTAACTAAGAATATTATTTCAGTTTCCGTACTTGATAAAGACGGTTTTTCATTTTCAATAAAGGAAAATAGCTGTATTTTCTCTTTCAATGAAATGGTTTATGGCAAAGCAGTTTCCATGAATGGAATTTATATCTTAGATCAAACCACGGATATATTACAAGTGAATAATAAGAAATTAAACGTTGGTGACAAAGATCAAACTTATCTATGGCATTGTCGAATGGGACACATAAATGAAAAACGTGTAAAGAAACTCATCGAAAATGGGACTATCCCCACATTCGATTTTTCTTCATTTGGCACGTGTGAATCATGTCTTATCGGCAAAATGACTCGAATTTCCTTCAAAAGTATTGGAATGCGCGCAAGTGACCTATTAGGACTCATACATACTGATGTATGTGGACCTATGTCAATCACCGCACGAGATGGCTATAGATATTTTATCACTTTCACGAACGATTTGAGTAGATATGGATATGTCTACTTAATGAAGCATAAAAGTGAGTCCTTTGAAAAATTCAAGGAATACCAGAATAAGGTTGAGAACCAACTGGGAAGAAAGGTTAAAGCACTCCGTTCAGATCGGGGTGGCGAATATCTTTCAAATGATTTTGATCAACACCTTAAAGACTGTGGAACAGTTTTACAGTTAACTCCACCTGGAACACCTCAATTAAATGGTGTCTCCGAACGGAGAAATCGAACATTACTTGATATGGTTCGATCCATGATGAGTCACATGGTTTTACCTGATTCATTATGGGGTTTTGCTCTTTTGTCAGCTGCTCGTATACTTAAACGAAGTCCGTCTAAAGCTGTCGACAAGACTCCATATGAAATGTGGAAGGGAACGGTCCCTAACTTGTCCTTTATTCGGGTTTGGGGCTGCGAGGCTTATGTCAAGTGGAGACACGAAGATAAGCTCGGCCCGTGATCGGTCAAGACATACTTTATTGGTTATCCAAAAGGAATGTTTGGTCATTACTTCTATTCGCCTACCGAACATCGAGTTTTTGTTGCGGCTAGTGCAAAGTTCTTAGAAAAAGCATTTCTCGAGAACAAGTCAAGTAATAGAACCTTCGAGCTGTCGGAGATTCAAGAACTAACTACTGAGGAACGGTTGGAGGAAGATGTTCCTTCAACTAATGACATGGTTAACATTCCTCAGGAACCTAGGAGGTCGGGTAGAGTCTCTAATCCTCCACACAGATACATTGGTATGGTCGAGGAAAATGACGTTTTGCTCCTAGAGAGTAATGAACCCGCTACCTATAAAGGTGCCATGACCTGTTCCGACTCTAAGCTATGGCTTGAAGCCATGCAATCCGAGATGGACTCCATGTATGAGAATGACGTATAGGATCTTGTTGATTTACCTAACAAGGTAAAACCTCTTCAGTGCAAATGGCTTTACAAAATAAAGCATTCTGTAGACGGGCAACCAGATACCTATAAGGTAAGATCTTGAAAGGTTTCACTCAAGTGCACGGATTGCATTATGATGAAATCTTTGCACCCGTAGTTATGCTGCGTTCCATTCGGATAATCTTAGCGATTGCCGCTTTTCATGACAATGAAATTTGTCAAATGGATGTGAAAACCGCCTTCTTAAACGGTTATTTGGAGGAGGAGTTGTACATGGTACAACCCGAAGGTTTCATAGATCCTGAAAATCCTAAGAAAGTGTGCAAGCTTAAGCGTTCCATTTATGGACTTAAGCAAGCTTCTCGGAGTTGGAATCATCGTTTCGACAAGGTGATAAAAGTGTATGGTTTCACTCGATCGGTCAAGGAACCATGCTTATATATCAAGTCGAGTGGGAGCAATATTGTTTTCTTAATATTGTATGTCGATGACATACTCTTGATTGGGAATGACATTCCTCTCTTATCTTCGGTTAAAGGATGGTTGAAGAACCATTTCCAGATAAAAGATCTGGGTGAGGCACAACGCATATTGGGAATCCGTATCTATCGAGATAGATCACGACGGATGTTATCACTAAGTCAGGAGTCTTATTTAGATAAGATTCTTGAAAGGTTCAGCATGACCAACTCCAAGAAGGGGAACCTTCCAATGACTTCTGGGATGCATTTGAGCAAGTCTCAGTCACCCACGACATCTGAAGTGGTTGAACGCATGAGTCGTGTTCTTTATGCATCAGCCATAGGATCAATCATGTATGCCATGATATGCACATGTCCAGACGTGGCATATGCATTGAGTATGACGAGTCGGTACCATAAGAATCCAGGTGAAACACACTCGATAGCTGTTAAAAACATCCTTAAGTACCTACGGAGGACTAAGGATTGGGTATTGACTTATGGAGGAGATACTAAGCTATGTGCAATCGGTTACGCAGATGCTAGCTTCCAAACAGATCGAGATGATTTGAAATCTCAGTCTGGAATCATCTTTACTCTTAATGGTGCTGCGGTCAGCTGGAAGAGTTCCAAACAGGATGTTGTAGCAGATTCTACTACTGAATCCGAGTACTATGCCGCTTCAGAAGCAGCAAAGGAAGCTATATGGATGCGTCAATTCTTATAAGGACTATCTGTAGTTCCTAGTTCGAATGACCCAGTCACTATCTATTGTGACAATAGAAGTGCCATCTTCCAGGCTAAGGAGCCTAAGTCTAGCAACAAGTCTAGATATGTACATCGGAAGGCTCACCTGATCCGTGATTACGTGGAGCAAGAGGAGATAGTGATTGACAAGATTGCTTCGGATGACAACATCGCGGACCCTCTCACTAAACCATTGTCATATGATAAGCATGAAGGGCACGTTATTTCCATGGGAATTAAACGTGTTCCTGAGTTGTACTAGTTGATTATGGATTCGATACATTATCTTTTTCATATGCTATTTATAACTTCATCGTTTTATTTCATATTTTGTTTTTCATGTGGATTGTACGACAACATTGAACGCCACAAAGTGAACTCAATTACATTATATTTGTTTTGGTCCGTAATCGCCTCATCAGCTGATAACTCTGGCTATTATTTTGTGAAGTTGATTGATGGTGGATTCAACGAGCCATAAGTTGAACGGTTGGCTGATCGATCACAGATGCGAGTTATAACGATACCTCGTAGGACAAATTGTGACAACGTAATGGAGTCCTAAATGTTTAAAAACATACGGTGCCAGGTCGTGGATTGGACGTTCATTGTGTTCCTAGAGTTGATTCTTTTGACTATCGACTGTCTCTTGAGATTAAGGCAGATTTTGGGTGACTTTGGTTTCTTTCTCATGGTCGACCGTAACTGGAGGCTAAGCAGATTTTCACTGGGTCATTTCATACTGTGCTTATATCTGCAGGATTCGAGTTGAAGAAAATATCCAACCTTTATCAGGTTTAGTTATTTCTCAGGGCCACTCGAGGAGTTGTAATTGAAATGCATGGCCATGCTCGAATGATGATTCGTTTATCAGTTAAGTTACTCTCTAGTCGGGAAAACCACTCTTGATATTGCTCACTTATAAAACACGACCTTTGTGAATACGGATTGTGGGAGATTGTTGGAGCTTGTGTCCTCCACAGTTAGTGTGATAACGTATATAAATCTCTTATAGGTTCACAAGGGTATACTTAGTATTTTATCAGTTGATTAACGTTTACTTAATAACGGTTGGCTTGCTATGTAACACCCCCTCATACCAAGGTGCCTTACCAGGACCACCCTACCATGAAAGTGTGTTACCATCTCGGTTGCCCAAGGTTAGTACATATCAAAAAGCGTCTGAACTGGGCACATTTATTAAAGTATTGTAAAATGTAAAGTTTACATCAACCAAACTCAAATACTGTTTTAACAAAATACAACTTCAAAGTCTGATAATAAAAGGAATCCAACTAAGACTCAGACGGTGATGCTATGACTCGTGATGGCACTTCTGCCAAGACAGTCCCCAAGCTCACACTAGCAACGCCTGTCAAGCCTGCTCACCATCCCCGAATGGATCACCGCAGATTCCACAAACAACACGGGGTCAGTATTACTCAAACATTAAGACAAACAAACGGAGAAATCAACTGATCATCGCCAATTCCCAATCCTTCATTCACACACAGTAACCGACTACACACTAAAGTGTGTAGCCCTGCCAGATTACCCATCGCAACAGGTAATCCTCGCCGCCAGTGGGTGACCGCAGCCGATCCCACCTAGTCCAGCTCCTCAACGAGCGACAATAATCCATGTCCCTTAATGTGCACATCCCCTCCCGTGGCGGGTTCCACGGAGGGCGAACTACGGTGTGAAGCCACTCCCGCAAGTGACTCCACCACAATCACAATCACAATACAACACAGCCATCTCAACACCCTTACACCAACATCGTTACAACAATCTCCATACTCCGATGATCAACAGATAACAATAATCACAACAACATGTCTTACAATAACAGTAAACTGAGTAGGAAACCCTACCTTAGCAACCAACAGTAGTATGCAACACGGACAATCAAAAAGGCTCCTCTACGAAGTCTTCTCCTATACAATAATCATGTAACACCATTACACATTGCACAATTCCCAAAATCCCATTTCCATATATATATACAGTAACCCCAAAGAGTACCAATAATCATAAAGATAGGACTTACCAACAGTGCAACGAGAACTTATACGCAAGAGTCACGAAGTTTACCCACACGACGATGCTACGGAATGATTAAGGGAAAGATTAGGGAAAGATTAGGGTGTAATTAGGGTAACGTAGAAAATGATGAAGTTGAAATGATGTTTTGAAAACTGACGCGGGATATAAAATCATCTTAAACATTCCCGAATCAAACCGTCAAAATAATACTCGCCAGACCGAATACTCGGTCGAGTATCGTTATACTCGGCCGAGTATCCTCTACTCGGTCGAGTATTCACTATACTCGGCCGAGTATTCATCGGCAGAACCAAAACAACTCAACAACAAAGACTACTCGGCCGAGTAGGCTCTACTCGGTCGAGTAGTCGCCAAAGAAAATCCGTAGTGTTACAATCTTCCCCCCTTAAAAAGAACTTCGTCCCGAAGTTCACACTGTACTATAAAACAAATCACCACGCTACACCACAAGACTATACTAACCACATATAACAACACCAAGGAACTATATAAGTCACCACAAAAGTCATTACCCCGACTCAGAGCAAAACAACAAACAAAACAAAACACGACCGCGACCATCTCCTACCCTCCCTAAAAAGACAACGGTTACGTCCCCGTAACCAAACATACCTGATCAAAAAGGTTAGGAAAACGTTCTCGCATAGCTTCCTCGGGTTCCCATGTGGCTTCCTCCACATTATGATTAGACCAAAGGACCTTGAGTAAGACCGTTTCACCATTCCGGGTCTTACGAACCTTGCGATCAAGAATCTCCTTAGGAATCTCGGCGTAGGACAAGGATTCATCAAGCTCGATGTTCTCCATCTCAAGGATATGCGACGGATCGCTCACATACTTCCGAAGTTGAGATACATGAAAAACATTGTGTACTTTATCCAAAGCTGGTGGTAACGCTAATCTGTAGGCCACCTCGCCAACACGGTCTAAAACCTCACAAGGACCTATAAACTTTTGGCTTAGCTTACCCTTTTTCCCAAACCTCATAACCACCTCGCATAGGTGACACTTTTAAAAGAACCTTGTCACCTACCATAAACTCAATGTCCTTGCGGTGCAAGTCGGCGTAGCTCTTCTGACGATCTTGAGCTGCTCTCATCTTTTGCCGAATAAACTGGATTTGCTCAACCATATCCTGAACCAGCTGTGGCCCTAAAACCACCGTCTCAGAACTATCATCCCAACAAACTGGACTTCGGCATTTCCGGCCATACAAAGCTTCCAAAGGTGCCATCCCAATGCTTGTATGATAACTGTTATTGTATGAAAACTCGATCAGATCAAGCCTGTCTTCCCAACTGCCCCCAAAGTCCATAACACATGCCCTCAGCATATCTTCTAAGGTCTTGATGGTCCGCTCTGTCTGACCATCGGTTGCCGGATGAAAGGCTGTACTCATCTTTAAATTCGTACCCATCAACTCTTGCAGCTCTTGCCAGAACTTGGATATGAACCTCGCATCACGATCAGAAACGATATCCTTAGGTATACCATGTAACCGAACCACATGCCTCCTGTAACCCAATGCCAGCTGCATCTTAGACCAAGTATCCTTCATGGGAACGAAATGGGCTGACTTGGTTAACCGATCAACAATCACCCAAATCATGTTGCTACCTTGTTGTGACCTAGGTAACCCCACAATGAAGTCCATGGAAATAGACTCCCACTTCCACTCTGGTACATCCAAAGACTGGATCTTACCTTGTGGTCTCCTTTGTTCACCCTTGACCTTTTGACAGGTCAAACATCTGGCTACAAACTCAGCTACATCTCTCTTCATGTTTGGCCACCAAAAAGTCTTCTTAAGGTCTCTATAAAGCTTGTCACCACCTGGGTGAACTGAATAGGGAGTGCAATGAGCCTCTGTCAAGATCACTCTCCGCAACTCTGCATCCTCAGGAACACACCATCTCCCATCAAAACGAACAATCCCATCTAGATGGATAGAAAACCTGGAAGCCGTTCCACTCTCTACTTTTGACTTCCACTCCTGAATCTTAGGATCAAGCTCTTGCTTACTTTTGATGTTCTCATACAACTCTGGCTCGACCGTCAAATCCCCGATGGTATCCCCCTCTCGAATCATAAAGATCCCCAAACTAGACATCTCATCCCTCAACTTCAGCAAGGACATAGTTGTACATAGCGAATGAATGCTCTTCCTACTCAATGCATCTGCAACAACATTAGCCTTACCCTCGTGATAGATGATCTCCATATCATAATCTCCAATCAGCTCCATCCACCGTCTCTGTCGCATATTAAGCTCCTTCTGAGTGTAGATATACTTTAGACTCTTATGATCAGAGAACACCTTAAAAGTTGCCCCATAAAGGTAGTGTCTCCAAATCTTAAGAGCGAACACAATCGCACCCGACTCCGGATCATGAGTAGGGTAGTTCTCCTCATATTGCTTCAAATTGTCTCGAAGCATAGGCTATGACTTTCCCTCCCCGCATCAAAACACAACCAAGACCATTCTTTGAAGCGTCGGTATATACCTCAAAGTTCTCACAACCCTCCGGCAAGGCTAGGATAGGAGGCGTGGTCAAGCGTTCCTTTAGGGTCCGAAACGCCGTCTCACAACTCTCATCCCAAACAAATCGACTTCCTTCCTCATCAAGGATGTCATAGGCCGCGCTATGGTAGAGAAATCTTTCACAAATCTTCTGTAGTAGCCTGCAAGGCCTAAGAAACTCCGAATCTCAGCAACATTCTTCGGCGATTCCCACTTGGTAACGGCCTCAATCTTACTAGGATCCACGGATACCCCCTTCTTAGATATAACATGGCCCAGAAAAACCACCTCCTCTAACCAGAACTCACACTTGGATAGCTTGGCATAAAGCTGATTATCTCTCTCAGTCTGCAGAACTATCCTCAAATGCTCCTCATGCTCTTCCTTAGTCTTAGAATAAACTAAGATATCATCGATGAAAACAACCACAAACCTATCCAAAAACGATGTAAAGATCCGATTCATCAAGTCCATAAAAAGCCGCGCATTGGTCAACCAAAAGGCATCACCACGTACTCGTAGTGACCATATCGAGATCGGAACGCTGTTTTGGGAATATCCTCATCTGCTATCCTCGGTGGTGATACCCGACCTCGATCAATCATGGAAAACACACCGCTCCACTTAGCTGATCAAACAAGTCATCAATCCTCGGCAACGGATACTTGTTCTTCACTGTGACACGATTGAGCTCTCTGTAATCAATGCACAATCGCATACTTCCATCTTTCTTCTTTACAAAAAGAACTGGAGCTCCCCACGGTGACACACTAGGCCTGATGTAACCCTTGCCTAGCAACTCATGTATCTGCTTTTTCAACTCGCAACTCCTTAGGTGCCATATGGTAAGGTGCTTTAGATATAGGACCCGTTCCCGGCTTAAGCTCCACGCTGAAATCAACATCCCTCTTGGGAGGCAAACTCGGTATTTCCTCGGGAAAAACATCTTCGGACTCTCTCACCACAGATATCTCGGGAAGGTTTCGGTGGCTCTACTCGGTGATCTCTCACATGACAAAGAATCAAGGGACACTTCTTCCTCAAACATGACTTTAAAGTCATCACAGCTATGAACCTACACTTAGGCTTTACCACAAACCCTCTATAGGACACTCTAACACCCTTGGGACCCTTTAAGGACACCCTCTTTTGCCGACAATCTATCCTGGCATCATACTTACCCAGCCAATCCATCCCGACAATCACCTCGAACCCATCCATAGGAAACTCTAACAGGTCACTTGGTAAATCTACCCTCCAACTACCATGGATACTCCCTTATACGACTTGAGACACGACACGAGACTCCCCGACGGTATGAATACATTATCTTTTACAACCTCAAACTTTCCCAAACCCATAGACACAAAGATAACTCTTAGACACAAAAGAATGTGTAGCCCCGGAATCAAACAAAACAAAGGACGGTACATTATGAACAAGAAAGGTACCGGTAACTACATGAGCATCATCCTGTGCTTCCTGCTTGTCCATCATGAAGAGCTTTCCACTGTTTTTCTGTCCTCCACCCCGAATCAAGCATTAGAGGTACTTGGCTTGGCGCCGAATCCGAGTGACGCTATTGTTGGCGCCGATAAGATCCACCACCACCGCGGTTGTAACCGCCCTGGTTGCCCTGTCCACCTCTGTTGCCCCATGAACCTCCCGGTCGGTTACTAGCAAAACTCGAGTCGGCCCCGAGAAAAATTCCCGACCGAGCTCTGAACCATTCTTTGGGCTTGTAGCTCGTGCATTCCCGTCTTTTGTGGCCTATCCCACCACGGTTGAAGCAAGTAAGGTTGGTGTTGTCACTCACGACCCGACCCCCATTCTTTTCCCGACCACGAGATCCTCCCGAGAAACCAGCTCCACGGAAAAAGCCTTAGCATGGTTGAAGTTCCCTTTCTTGTTGGTCGGTGATTGTGGTTTCCACCATCGGCCTTCCTCTTCTCTGCAGTTAGATCCTCTCATCGATCTCTCTTGAGAGATCTACCATTCTCTCGGCTTGACCCGCTCTCGGGTACACTTCCTTGAGGTCGTAGCAACCCCGGTGGCATACGACTCACTATCTTAGCAGATAAACCCCTCTCAAAACGGAGAGCCAAACCTCTCTGTCCTAGCTGCATGTCTTCCACATAACGAGATAGCTCCAAAAACCGATGATAGTAATCAGTGACTGTCATCTCCTCGGTTATAGTGAAGGAATCGAAGTCTGATCTCATCTTGTGTCGGATATGCTCCGGCACAAACTGCTCTCTCATAGCACTCTTCAACCCAGACCAAGGGATAGCTCCTTCCGCCTGGTAGTAAGCTCTAGCATCATCCTTGACATTTTGCCACCAAACTGCAGCTTCACCTCTTAGGTAGTACACTACCTGTTCGACAATCATGTCCTCGGGGCACTTAACCATTTCCATGAGAGCTTCAATCTCACGGTGCCACTTCTCGAGTAGCTTTGGTTCACCTACCCCGTCATATGTAGGAGGGTTGAAACGAGCAATGTTGATGCTGAGCTGTGTTGCATCCATCGACTTCTCGTTCCCTTTTCCCACATTTTTTAGAGCTTCAAGGAGAGCCTCTTGTTGCTCAATCATGCGAGCAACCTCATCAAGAGTCATCTCTAAAGCTTGGATCTGCGCGGGAGTTCTTTTGGGTGGCATACTGAACTGACAAGAAAGACGGAAACGTAAACACAAAAGTTTACGACTCAAAACATAATAATCTTCCGCCAAAAGAACACTCGGCCGAGTATGAAACACACTCGGTCGAGTAACGACTACTCGGTCGAGTATCTTAGATACTCGGTCGAGTATTCGACTCCAGAAGCGAACGTCAAAAACTCAAAAACATCACTCGGTCGAGTAAAACAACACTCGACCGAGTATCCTCTACTCGGTCGAGTACGCTTTCTTACTCGGTCGAGTTATCACATACAGTAGCTACTGCTACTCACTGCAAATCAATACTCGGTCGAGTTCTTGGTTACTCGGCCAAGTGCTCCCTACTCGGTCGAGTACCTGCCCTGCTCGACCGAGTCACAGAATAGACGGGTATTAAGTATAAGGTTTCCCTATCATGCTCACTATTCCCCGCAGCAAACACATAATATTAAGAACTTAAATGCCATGTTATAATCACATCAGCATACAATTCATATATCAAGAACTTTAATGCCACATTATAATCATATCAGCATACAATTCATGCATATGCTAAATCCAACATGACCAACATTCACAACCAGTCACATCCACCATTCCTCCCATCACAACATTTACGAACTTCAACACACATACTTTCAACTATCAACTTTTACCAACATGCATCTTCACATACATGTACATACAAAACCTAACCCTCATCACACTTCCCATGTTACCGGCTCGAGTTAGTGAGGGCCAATTTGCGACTCCGGGACGTCTCCCGAGTCTTTGCGGTAGCTCCAAACAACTCTCCCCGGGTTCATTTTATTTAGACTCCCTAGGTTCATTATATTCATTTGTTTAGGTGCCGGAATCTTCGGCTCTGATACCACTTTGTAACACCCCCTCATACCAAGGTGCCTTACCAGGACCACCCTACCATGAAAGTGTGTTACCATCTCGGTTGCCCGAGGTTAGTACATATCAAAAAGCGTCAATCGAGCACATTTATTAAAGTCTTGTAAAATGTAAAGTTTACATCAACCAAACTCAAATACTGTTTTAACAAAATACAACTTCAAAGTCTGATAATAAAAGGAATCCAACTAAGACTCAGACGGTGATGCTATGACTCGTGATGGCACTTCTCCCAAGAGAGTCCCCAAGCTCACACTAGCAACACCTGTCAAGCCTGCTCACCATCCCCGAATGGATCACCGCAGATTCCACAAACAACACGGTCAGTATTACTCAAACATTAAGACAAACAAACGGAGAAATCAACCGATCATCGCAAATTCCCAATCCTTCATTCACACACAGTAACCGACTACACACTAAAGTGTGTAGCCCTGCCAGATTACCCATCGCAACAGGTAATCCTCGCCGCCAGTGGGTGACCGCAGCCGATCCCACCTAGTCCAGCTCCTCGAGCGACAATAATCCCTGTCCCTTAATGTGCACATCCCCTCCCATGGCGGGTTCCACGGAGGGCGAACTAGGGTGTGAAGCCACTCCCGCAAGTGACTCCACCACAATCACAATCACAATACAACACAGCCATCTCAACACCCTTACACCAACATCGTTACAACAATCTCCATACTCCGATGATCAACAGATAACAATAATCACAACAACATGTCTTACAATAACAGTAAACTAAGTAGGAAACCCTACCTTAGCAACCAACAGTAGTATGCAACACGGACAATCAAAAAGGCTCCTCTACGAAGTCTTCTCCTATACAATAATCATGTAACACCATTACACATTGCACAATACCCAAAACCCCATTTCCATATATATATACAGTAACCCCAAAGAGTACCAATAATCATAAAGATAGGACTTACCAACAGTGCAACGAGAACTTATACGCAAGAGTCACGAAGTTTACCCACACGACGATGCTACGGAATGATTAAGGGAAAGATTAGGGAATGATTAGGGTGTAATTAGGGTAAAGTAGAAAATGATGAAGTTGAAATGATGTTTTGAAAACTGACGCGGGATATAAAATCATCTTAAACATTCCCTAATCAAACCGTCAAAATAATACTCGCCAGACCGAATACTCGGTCGAGTATCGTTATACTCGGCCGAGTATCCTCTACTCGGTCGAGTATTCACTATACTCGGCCGAGTATTCATCGGCAGAACCAAAACAACTCACAACAACAGCACTACTCGGCCGAGTAGGCTCTACTCGGTCGAGTAGTCGCCAAAGAAAATTCGTAGTGTTACATGCTAGAAGTTTGACGTTATTATCATACTGATGGCGGTGATCAACTGGTCTCAAAAGTCACACCTAAAGGATGTGTTTGAGAGATGTGATTGTATGAAAATATAATCACATTGATGCCTTATATGACTAAAAGGTTAGTCCATGTATTTGACTAAACAGTTAGTCAATGTGATGATGAGACGATTATTTAATATAATTAAATAATATTAGCTGAGACGAATTAACTGTCAATTCGTAAATTGAATATAAACTGTTATATTTAATTAATGTATATAATTTTAGCTTAAATGAATTAAGATGTTAATTCGTAATTAAACGTAACCAGTTATATTTAATAAGCAAATTATAAATATGCGATATTAATAATTAATGTATATATTATACAATATTGTCATAATAAATGTTGACAGACCAGTATTAATAAATCGACTGCAAACTGTTGTTTATGGACTTATTAAATACATGTTGACATAATTGACAATTGATAAATAATACACATTATATACATTAGGATAACTACCAAAAATAAGGAGATTTTTCTCTCCTTATTTGAGGTGTTACACGGCTCAAAAAAGAGAAAAAAAAATTATTTTCCCCATTTCTCTCCTTTTTCGGTTATATTAGGTGAGAAGGAGGATTATTTTTATTCACTTATTTTTGACCAAAAAATCTCTCATCAAAAAACCCTAAAGCTACTCTAAAATTAGGTGAAATTAGGGTTCTTATTCTAGCAAAGAAAAAGGCATTTCTTGAAGCATTTTGGGTGCAACAATTAGGAGAATATCGATTTCGATATTGTTCTTAGGCCAAATTTGTTAGGACTAAAGGTTGATTCTTAATCTCTACTATTTTGTTTATGCAATTTCATTTATGACTAGCAAATTCATAATCATAATTTCGTTATAATCCGAATTTCTTAGAGGAAGTATATCGATATTTCCTACAAGTGGTATCAGAGCATAGGCCACGAAATTATTTTATATGATTTTCATAAATGAATTAAAACAAAAATATTGAGAAAAAAAATTATACAATTCGACCGAACCAATTTTTTTTTTCCGAATGAAATTTTTTTTTTTTTTGCCGAAAAGGTTTTGATTTTTGATCCTTTTGTTTCCATTTGATTTATTGATATTGTTGTTTTAACATGTTAAGATGATAATATGATAAATTTGTAGATGTTTTTATTTCACCAGAATTAAATTAAAATGTAAATGGAAATTGTTTTGATATATGATGTTCATTTATTTTTGCTATTTAGTTTTGGCATACATGAGATTAAATTATTGTTTAAGGATCATGATTCATTAATTTAATGTTGATGATTATGCCAATCTTGTTCTAGTAGCAACTTTAAACAAATTGTTCATATATATGGGGTTATTTTTCTCGAAAAAGAAAGATAAGAAAAAAAAACTGTTTTTGATTTTGGGCAGAATGCCGAAAAGAAAAAAAATTGGGTTTTTGGCTGAAAACCGTGAGCAGAAAAAAAAAAATGGCTGTTTTTTTCATTTTTGCAAAAAGCCGAGAGCACAAGAAAAGAAAAGAAAAAACCGTTTTTTTGTTTTTTTTGCTGAAATGCCGTGAGCATTTTTAAAGAAAAAATTTTTTTCTGTTTTTTCTTTTGTTGTTATGTTTTGGCCAATAATTATTATACATTATTTCAATAATGTATGATTGTTTGTTGTGAAAAAGTTAACAAATTTAAGATACCTAATTATTTTAAAGAGGTTTAAAATAATGTTGGATTAATTCATATTACAAGTTAATATGTATAAAGATTGGAATTAATGTGAGTAATTGAGGAATTGTCACATAATTTGATCATTTAAATAGGTGGTTTGGATAAATTACTCTACATAATTAAGGAATTATGTCTTGAATGATTAATTTATAGTTGATGCAATTTTATTTAGTTGAATGTTTTGTTGAATGGTTTATTTACGTATTTTTTGCAATCGGTTGTAATTTGTAATACCTAGTGTGGCCGTAGTTAATTATGTTTTCGTAATGATGGAAACATAATTTTAATGTAATTTTGAGATCTCGAATCTCCTTTTGATTTTCTTTTATATTATGGTTTTGAAATTAGAATGTAAATAGGTTTATTATGTAATTTTTAATTGTAATTTTGAGAAGACTAAAGATGGAGATTGGATTGCTCACTCCCGCTACATGGACCAAGACGGAACATCAAGACAAACTTCTCGGGTCCTAGGAAGGATTCCAAAGTTGTATTTATGTTCATTTTGGTAGATAGGCCACACCAGGACTTTGTTTTTGTTTTACGTTTTTCCATTCCTATTGCTTTTCTTCACATGATAATTAGTGCATCATATTCCGCCTAAACCAAACCACCTACTAATATGCATGAAAATTGACTCATATAGATTGAATGTTAGTTATCATGGACATAAGGATGTCACACAATTTAAGCCATCATCTTAGTTTATTCATTCTCGCATGATAGATATTAGTTCACTTAAAATGAATTAAAATAAAGTTGATGGGATCTTCCTCTAAAACTGAAATTGAGACTAGTCTTTATAGGCCAAACAGCTATGAATCCCTTCTTCGTCGGTAGGCATATAGGACCTTACTCTCCATATGACCCCTTCTACGTTGGGTAAGTAGTTTGTGTTGACTTAGTTTACCTCAACATTATAATTGGAAGAGTTTCTCGTGATTATGATGGACTATAGATAGAATTTACAGAAATTTATCAACCAAGAATTCTAACAGTAGAATTAGCCAAGAGGTTGGCTTATCAATTTAAAGATAATTGAGTCTTGGGATCATTTATATAATTCTTGAGGAAGGTCAATTGTATAAATGCTTGAGTCTTCAAGTTATAACAGTATTGCATTAGACGTAAATCATAACGATGAGTAAGCTTATTATATTTTTATTCTTCTTTTCGCAGTGTAGAATTCGTTTATATTGATAATACTGTTACAACAAATGGCTGGAAATAACGAATTTCCTATGCCAAGTGCCACACTTGGACGCGAGTCCTGGCTAAAAGCTTTCATGGACCACATGAATCAGTTCACACGACTGAAGAATGACGGGTCCAACTTTGCGGACTGGGAGGCATCATTACGGAATGCTGCCATTGCTGACGGTAAGATCAAGTACTTAACTGAGCCAATACCGCCAAACCCAGGCCCCAATGCAAGAGATAACGAGTCAATTGCTTATAGTGACTTCGTTATGGAAGCGGGTGCGATAAAGAACGTACTCATTTTTGCAATGGAAACCAATTTGCAAAGACGCTTCATTGCCGAAGGTGCAAACAAGATTTTCACCACGCTCACTAATGAGTTCTCAAAAGCACCGAGAATCATTACTTATGAGCATACCTGTCGCTTTTTTGATGCAAAACTCCAGAAGGGCCACCCGGTTAGCCCACACATTTTTAACATGATTGAGAATGTCGAGAAACTGGAGGCACTTGATTGCAAAATCAGTGAGAGCATAGTCATTGATCGTATGCTTCATTCACTTTATGATGGTTTTGCCCTCTTCAGGGCAAATTACTACATGAATGACATGAAAAAAAGTCCTCATGAGCTACACTCACTTCTCGTACAGACCGAGAAGGATCTGAAATTGAGTGGGAGCATGAAGCAAGATGTTCTCATGATTTCCAACAAGAATAAGGGTAAGGGCAAAGCTCACGGTGACCTAACTGTAGGAAAGCCAAAGTTTAAAAAGTCGGGAAACGGTAAGAGTGGGCCTGGTGAGACTAGTGGCTCACAAGGCAAGGCAAAGAGTAAAGGCAGTGACATTGAGTGCCACCATTGTCACAAGACTGGACATTGGAGGAGGAATTGTCCCGTGTACCGTGAGGACATAAAAGCAGGCCGCGTCACTCCTATTGGTATGTCATCTTATATTCATATGATTGAGATTAACCATGCAAGTTTCGGAACTTGGGTACTTGATACTGGTTGTGGTTCTCATCTGTGTAATCATTTGTAGGGTCTAAAAAACATCACACCTCTCGCAAAGGGTGATGTGGACCTGCGAGTCGGGAATGGAGCACGAGTTGCTGCAGTCTCAAAGGGAACATACGTAATCCAACTCCCGAGTGGTTTTGAGTTATGTTTATATAACTGTTACTATGTACCCAGTTTATCTAAGAATATTATTTCAGTTTCCGTACTTGATAAAGACGGTTTTTCATTTTCAATAAAGGATAATAGCTGTATTTTCTCTTTCAATGAAATGGTTTATGGCAAAGCAGTTTCCATGAATGGAATTTATATCTTAGATCAAACCACGGATATATTACATGTGAATAATAAGAAATTAAACGTTGGTGACAAAGATCAAACTTATCTATGGCATTGTCGAATGGGACACATAAATGAAAAACGTGTAAAGAAACTCATCGAAAATGGGACTATCCCCACATTCGATTTTTCTTCATTTGGCACGTGTGAATCATGTCTTATCGGCAAAATGACTCGAATTTCCTTCAAAAGTATTGGAATGCGCGCTAGTGACCTATTAGGACTCATACATACTGATGTATGTGGACCTATGTCAATCACCGCACGAGATGGCTATAGATATTTTATCACTTTCACGAACGATTTGAGTAGATACGGATATGTCTACTTAATGAAGCATAAAAGTGAGTCCTTTGAAAAATTCAAGGAATACAAGAATAAGGTTGAGAACCAACTGGGAAGAAAGGTTAAAGCACTCCGTTCAGATCGGGGTGGCGAATATCTTTCAAATGATTTTGATCAATACCTTAAAGACTGTGGAACAGTTTTACAGTTAACTCCACCTGGAACACCTCAATTAAATGGTGTCTCCGAACGGAGAAATCGAAGATTACTTGATATGGTTCGATCCATGATGAGTCACACGGTTTTACCTGATTCATTATGGGGTTTTGCTCTTTTGTCAGCTGCTCGTATACTTAACCGAAGTCCGTCTAAAGCTGTCGACAAGACTCCATATGAAATGTGGAAGGGAACGGTCCCTAACTTGTCCTTTATTCGGTTTTGGGGCTGCGAGGCTTATGTCAAGTGGAGACACGAGGATAAGCTCGGCCCGTGATCGGTCAAGACATACTTTATTGGTTATCCAAAAGGAAAGTTTGGTCATTACTTCTATTCGCCTACCGAACATCGAGTTTTTGTTGCGGCTAGTGCAAAGTTCTTAGAGAAAGCATTTCTCGAGAACAAGTCAAGTAATAGAACCTTTGAGCTGTCGGAGATTCAAGAACCAACTACCGAGGAACGGTTGGAGGAAGATGTTCCTTCAACTAATGACACGGTTAACATTCCTCAGGAACCTAGGAGGTCGGGTAGAGTCTCTAATCCTCCAGACAGATACATTGGTATGGTCGAGGAAAATGACGTTTTGCTCCTAGAGAGTAATGAACCTGCTACCTATAAAGGTGCCGTGACCTGTTCCGACTCTAAGCTATGGCTTGAAGCCATGCAATCCGAGATGGACTCTGTGTATGAGAATGACGTATGGGATCTTGTTGATTTACCTAACAAGGTAAAACCTCTTCAGTGCAAATGGCTTTACAAAATAAAGCATTATGTAGACGGGCAACCAGATACCTATAAGGGACGACTAGTGGCAAAAGGTTTCACTCAAGTGCACGGATTGCATTATGATGAAATCTTTGCACCCTTAGTTATGTTGCGTTCCATTCGGATAATCTTAGCGATTGCCGCTTTTCATGATTATGAAATTTGGCAAATGGATGTGAAAACCGCCTTCTTAAACGGTTATTTGGAGGAGGAGTTGTACATGGTACAACCCGAAGGTTTCATAGATCCTGAAAATCCTAAGAAAGTGTGCAAGCTTAAGCGTTCCATTTATGGACTTAAGCAAGCTTCTCGGAGTTGGAATCATCGTTTCGACAAGGTGATAAAAGAGTATGGTTTCACTCGATCGGTCGAGGAACCATGCTTATATATCAAGTCGAGTGGGAGCAATATTTTTTTCTTATTATTGTATGTCGATGACATACTCTTGATTGGGAATGACATTCCTCTCTTATCTTTGGTTAAAGGATGGTTGAAGAATCATTTCCAGATGAAAGATCTGGGTGAGGCACAACGCATATTGGGAATCCGTATCTATCGAGATAGATCACGACGGATGTTATCACTGAGTCAGGAGTCTTATTTAGATAAGATTCTTGAAAGGTTCAGCATGACCAACTCCAAGAAGGGGAACCTTCCAATGACTTCTGGGATGCATTTGAGCAAGTCTCAGTCACCCACGACATCTGAAGGGGTTGAACGCATGAGTCGTGTTCCTTATGCATCAGCCATAGGATCAATCATGTATGCCATGATATGCACATGTTCAGACGTGGCATATGCATTGAGTATGACGAGTCGGTACCATAAGAATCCAGGTGAAACACACTGGACAGCTTTTAAAAACATCCTTAAGTACCTACGGAGGACTAAGGATTGGGTATTGACTTATGGAGGAGATACTAAGATATGTGCAATCGGTTACGCAGATGTTAGCTTCCAAACAGATCGAGATGATTCGAAATCTCACTCTGGATTCGTCTTTACTCTTAATGGTGCTGCGGTCAGCTGGAAGAGTTCCAAACAGGATGTTGTAGCAGATTCTACTACTGAATCAGAGTACTATGCCGCTTCAGAAGCGGCAAAGGAAGCTATATGGATGCGTCAATTCTTACAAGGACTATCCGTAGTTCCTAGTTCGAATGACCCAATCACTATCTATTGTGACAATAGAGGTGCCATCTTCCAGGCTAAGGAGCCTAAGTCTAGCAACAATTACATATATGTACATCGGAAGGCTCACCTTATCCGTGATTACGTGGAGCAAGCGGAGATAGTTATTGACAAGATTGCTTCGGATGACAACATCGCGGACCCTCTCACTAAACCATTGTCATATGATAAGCATGAAGGGCACGTTATTTCCATGGGAATTAAACGTGTTCCTGAGTTGTACTAGTTGATTATGGATTCGATACATTATCTTTTTCATATGCTATTTATAACTTCATCGTTTTATTTCATATTTTGTTTTTCATGTGGATTGTACGACAACATTGAACGCCACAAAGTGAACTGAATTACATTATATTTGTTTTGGTCCGTAATCGCCTCATGAGCTGATAACTCTGGCTATTATTTTGTGAAGTTGACTGATGGTGGATTCAACGAGCCATAAGTCAAACGGTTGGTTGATCGATCACAGATGCGAGTTATAACGATACCTCGTAGGATAAATTGTGACAACGTAATGTAGTCCTAAATGTTTAAAAACATTCGGTGTCAGGTCGTGGATTGGACGTCCATTGTGTTCCTAGAGTCGATTCTTTTGACTATCGACTATCTCTTGAGATTAAGGCAGTTTTTGGGTGACTTTGGTTTCTTTCTCATGGTCGACCGTAACTGGAGGCTAAGCATATTTTCACTTGGTCATTTCATACTGTGCTTATATCTGCAGGATTCGAGTTGAAGAAAATATCCAACCTTTATGAGGTTTAGTTATTTCTCAGGGCCACTCGAGGAGTTGTAACTGAAATGCATGGCCATGCTCGAATGATGATTCGTTTATCAGTTCAGATACTCTCTAGTCGGGAAAACCACTCTTGATATTGATCACTTGTTAAATACGACCTTTGTGAATACGGATTGTGGCAGATTGTTGGAGCTTGTGACCTCCACAGTTAGTGTGATAACGTATATAAATCTCTTATAGGTTCACAAGGGTATACTTAGTATTTTATCAGTTGATTAACGTTTACTTAATAACGGTTGGCTTGCTAGAAGTTTGACGTTATTATCATACTGATGGCGGTGATCAACTGGTCCCTAAAAGGCACACCTAAAGGATGTGTTTGAGAGATGTGATTGTATGAAAATATAATCACATTGATGCCTTATATGCCTTAAAGGTTAGTCCATGTATTTGACTAAACAGTTAGTCAATGTGATGATGAGACGATTATTTAATACAATTAAATAATATTAGCTGAGACGAATTAACTGTCAATTCGTAAATTGAATATAAACTGTTATATTTAATTAATGTATATAATGTTAGCTTAAACGAATTAAGATGTTAATTCGTATTAAACGTAACCAGTTATATTTAATAAGCAAATTATAAATATGCGATATTTATAATTAATTTATATATTATACGATATTGTCATAATAAATGTTGACAGACCGGTATTAATAAATCGACTGCAAACTGTTGTTTATGGACTTATTAAATACATGTTGACATAATTGACAATTGATAAATAATACACATTATATACATTAGGATAACTACCAAAAATAAGGAGATTTTTCTCTCCTTATTTGAGGTGTTACACGGATCAAAAAAGAGAAAAAAAATTATCTTCCCCATTTCTCTCATTTTTCGGTTATATTAGGTGAGAAGGAGGATCATTTTTATTCACTTATTTTTGACCAAAAAATCTCTCATCAAAAAACCCTAAAACTACTCTAAAATTAGGTGAAATTAGGGTTCTTATTCTAGCAAAGAAAAAGGCATTTCTTGAAGCATTTTGGGTGCAACAATTAGGAGAATATCGATTTTGATATTGTTCTTAGGCCAAATTTGCTAGGACTAAAGGTTGATTCTTAATCTCTACTATTTTGTTTATGCAATTTCATTTATGACTAGCAATTTCATAATTATAATTTCGTTATAATCCGAATTTCTTAGAGGACGTATACCGATATTTCCTACAGTTGTACAATAGCATTGTACAAGAGGCCCATATATTATATATTAAACTATTTAAACCCAATAAAAAAAATTCTACGCATCTCCTTTTTCCCTAAGTCTGATTTCTCTTCAGTCGATAAACCCTCCTTTCTTCTCTTCTCTAAATTTCTCTTAAACGACAGTCGACAAACCTTACTTCTCCGTAATTCTGATTCTAAAATGGTAAAAGGGAAGCAATTAACATCATAATCAAGGAGGAAAAACGCATCAAACAATATTTTGGTGAACGAGGAGCAATTTACATCATCAAGAAGAAAAAATGCATCTAACAATACTTTGAGTTAAATTTCTACACCAATCATACGAACTATTATTAAAAAAATACGAGCTAAAAAATATGAGCACATAAGAATACGAGCTATTAAGATAAGAATACAGCTAATGTAAAAAGAATACGAACTATGTTTTTTAGAACACGAGCTTAAAAGGATCACGAACTTAAAAATACGAGCTCATAAGTATACGAGCTATTAAGATAAGAATACAAGCTAATGTAAAAGAATACGAGCTTAAAAGAATCACAGCTTTAAAATACGAGCACATAAGATTACGAGCTATTAAGAGAAGAATACGAGTTAATGTAAACAAAATACGAGCTTCAACTATTTTCATGCATTAAAAATTTTGGATAAAAAAATTCCTTCAAGATGATGCTCACGAGTCATGTCATATAATTTGTTCCGCGTAGTCAATTAATTATAATAACTTAAGGGAGAAGATGATTCATTAACTGGATTATGGAGAAAAATGAAGAGGAGTTAGAAAAATATAGAAGTACTCAGAGAGAGAGAGAGAAGGGAGATTGAATTGAAAATTGGATTGTTACCTTTTTTATTTTGGCGAATTTAACAAAAATAATCCAACCTTTGATAAGTCTTCCCAAACTAACCCAACCTTTTAACTTAAACAATAATAATCCAACATTTGTATTTTTGTTACAAAAATATCCCGAAATCTCACCTAAGCAAATTTCTAGCAAATATTGATAAATGATATTTGGTAAAATAGTTTCATAAATCATTAGTCTATTTTGTGATATCATATGTAAAAAAATTTCATAACCGAAAAATTGAAAAAATTCTATTTTGTTATATTTTCCTTAATTTGTAAAGAAAAATTAAATAATAAAACAATTATTTAATTTTTTGAAAAGAAATAAGATAAGAGTTTAAATTAGTGGAAATACTTATAAAAGATATACTTTTAATTTTTTAAACCATATAATTTACGCCTTTGAGGATTTTGAATAGTGCTATAAATTCTTTTCAATTTTTTTTCCATGTTTTAAAGTTATTCTTAAATTATTTTTTCATCACTTTATATAATTACTTTTGGAAAATATGGTCCAGTTAATGGATTAATTGATTTATCATTTTACGAAATATAAGTTAGATGTCGGGACATTTCTGTAACATAAAAGTAAACGTTAGATTATTTTTGTTAAAATTAAAAGGTTGGGTTATTTTCGGAATACTTAACAAACGTTGGGTTATTTTTGTTAAATTTGCCTTTTTTGTTTGCAAAAGTATTTGACAAAAAATACTAAAATAGTTACATCCAATTGTATAGTTTTGAAACTGTTCTAAAAATGCTCTTTTATTAATTTATACTCATTAAAATTGATCATAGAAGATAGATAAGGAGTATTTTTGTTGATCATAGAAGTTCTTTCAGGTTCCAATTAAGTGAATTGCGGAGTGCCCTACCACTATTAGTCCCTTCTCAATCCAATATTGGAAATAACGTGAGTTGTGTCTTCTACAAACGTCTTTCAATCTCGTCCATTATAAAACCTTGAGGCCACATGATGCCCAAATGGCAAAAGGATAAAGCAAAGGGGAGAAACTCAAACATTAACGATTGATCCGACCCGTAATTTCAATCCAACCTAAATTTTCAAGGTCAAAGCCCGTAAATCTTAACCCGCGATATGATTGATCCGAGCCTGAAATGTCCTGTGTTATATTAGAGTTGAAATTCGATCAGACTCGTTCGACCCGTTGAATTAAAGAAATAATCCCATATCTACTAAAAAAAATAGAAAACAAGAAATTCTCCCGCTTCAAAAGATAGCGTAACATACATGTTTGACGCTTCAAAACCAAAATAATTTAACAAGAAATTTGATACTTTTAATCCGAATAAAATTGACAGCGTAACATAAATTATTTTTGTTAAATAAGTTACGTATAAAAAAAAGATAGCGTAACATACATGTTTGACACTTCAAAACCATATTTAGAGCCTTTTCATCTATGGATGTGTTTTTAACCATAAGTGGTGTCTCAGATCAAAACAATCAAGTCAGCGTTGCTCGAAACTGGTCGGGTCACCACGCTCCTTTCAGATGAAGTCTCGGATTGATGCTCGCTCGTTTCGAAAGGTGCTTGCACACGCAACAAATAGAGCCTCGGGGGGTTCCCAATGGTTCTCTCTATGATGCCTAAGTCAGTATGACACTGGAATATTGGTTGGGACCTCTCTTGAGGCTTGGAAATCGGTGCTCTCTTATTTTCTTGAATGGTCTTAGTTATAGATATAGAAAACTATTGGTGATAAATCTCTTATCATAGAATGGAGTGTAGAGGAGTATTTATAGGAACCCATTTGTATCTTTTGTATGAGGTGACAAGTACTTGGAGCCGTACGACTAGTGCTTGGCATGCGGGTCGGGTCAGCTGCGTGTTCCCCATCAATTTGCTCTAGAAGAGAGGGCGTCTGGTACAGGCGCTCGAGCGTGTGCCCTTTCCATTCTGACTGGTCGACGAGATCCTGGTACTTTGGCAAAGATCTGGGGGTCATTCGCTTTGAGTGGGAAAGTGCCATTTGGCAGTCTTTCGTGGTCCGCCCATAACTCGTTTGTGCGTTTTATTCTCAACGGCTCTCCAAGATTTTGGGTCAGGGATCGCTCCATGTCGACTCTGATGGGAACCACCGTGCATGGGAGTAAGCGCTTGCATGCTTTGAGGAGTCGGTCACTTCTCCAGCATGCCGCGGTTCCTGAACCGATGGAAGTTAATGCGACGTCTGAGCCTCGCGACCGAAATTGGGAGAGGGTTAACGCGCTTCCATGTCTCTGTGACTTGCACGGAGCTGCCTATGATCGCACGAGGAAGGCGTTATTCGACGTCTTGTTCAGGGACAGGAACTCAGCAGCTGTGTAAGCTAAGGCCTTGAGGATTGTGGCCAAAGGTTCTAAGGATGAAGACTTCCAAGTTGTGGAGGCAGTCCTTCTGGAAATCGATGCATTTCTCTCGATAGCTGGCAAAGTCCATTCTCGAGGACTTGATGGCTGCTCACGGGATTAGCTTAGGCTTTCATAGGTATGCGGTCTCTATAGGTGTATTATAGTTTCTCAATGGTTGTTGCCCCTCTCGTACCTTTGTCCCTCCCCACCATCCGTGAATAATAATAGTAAAGTTCTCTTTTTCCCTTTCTTTTGCCATGTGTAGTATACTCCTTGTTGGTTCGAGCGTTATTTTTCTATAAGTATCTCTTATTGCTTTTACTCAAAGTGTGCTCTTGAGGGTTTTAACATTGTTGATTGTCGCTTGAAACCACTTATGGCTACTGGCGCTGGAAGCTGGAGTAGAGTTAGTCAATCGGTTATGGGCTTCTACTCCACTTCAATAAGGTAGTCCCTTATTTTCCTTGTCACCTGACGCGGGCGCTCTACTCCTCCCCTCGTTATATTTTCTTCACCGGTCATTGCTGAGTTCAAGTCGTCATTGCTTTATTCAGCACCACGAAGAGGGTGTTCGAGAGATAAAGTCATCGACTCGGGTCCTTACTTCAATATATGAAGAGTTGGCCTTCTCGGGAGCATCCAACTATTCTCCAGGTTAAGGTCTTGTTGTCCTACTACAGCTCAAGATCAAGACAATCTGGAGACACTGACTCAAAGTGAAGGGCCTTCTCAGGCGTAGGATTGGGCGTCACCCTCCGGGCGGCCCCAACACTGTCGATGGCAGAGGGTCCGACTCTCTGGGGTTAGCCTATTGTCGGGCTTAAAGCATTAATATTTGAGTTTTCCAATAGGGACCCGGATCCTAGGCATGCTGGCCCGAATGCTCTCAATTTGTAACATTTCCTTTATTCGTGATTATTTGCAATGCTTAGCTTGCGTCACCATATTTTTCTCCCCGTTGTTTAGGCAGTTTTTTGAATTCAAAATCTCTCTGCATCTACTTACACATCTCGCCCTCCTATTCCTCATAGGGTTGAGCGGTGGAGTGAAGTGCATTTACTTCCTCCTTCCACTTTTTCTATAAATAGGCTTTGCTTGTCTAGGGTATTTTGCGCAATTCACCTCGCAATGATCAGTAAAAATGGATGAAAAATTGTATTTCCTATTTCTCATTGTCTACTTTCGCTGTAGTAGGCCTCCTCGTCAAAGCCCCATTCCTCGGATGGTCGGGGGATTCTACTTTATTAAGAAACTCTTTGTATCAGAATTATAAATGACCTTTATGACTTCCGTTGTCTTCCTTTACCCATCTCTCTCTTCCGTAACATATAAGGTTTTGGCTTGGGATGTTTCGTAACATTTGCCCCGTCTATTGACAGTGTAGTCAGGTGATGTACCATCTCTTCGCATACTCCATCTTGGTTGATACGGGCGCTAGTCGTTGTGCTCTCTTTATTTTGCTGGCTCTGGCAGTGTCTCGGTGGGCGGCATCGACAAGATGATATCAATTTACCCTTTTTTGTAAATAAACTCTTGTCACAAAACTAATAATAGGAATTTACGAATTTGTTTTATACGAAGTCCTCTAGTCGTTCCTGAATATATAATCATATCATTGAAACATTTAGCAATTTGTACTTTTATACCAATATTATTATATTTAATGAAAATATTATATATTTAATGAAAATATTATAAATTGATAAAAGATTATATTTAACGAAAGGATAATAGTTTAATGAAACAAATGCTCATTGGTTCCTTATGTAAGTGGATGCGCTTAGTTATCATTAAGTTCCCTTATATATTTAAGTGAATGGTGTTTAAAGAGAAAGATTTCCAGGATAGGATTGGCGCTTAATGTATATAATATAGTAAATCAGGAGTTTATTGTTAATTTATTATTGGTCTAGTGATTAGGCCATTTCGATCAATAATGTTTTCTATATTTTCTTTTGACATGAGTACTCAAAAATAATAATATTGTCATATTTGTAAAAGGGATATAAATACATCATCAATAATGTCAATTTAAATGAGACACTAAAGATGTCATATATCACATCATTTATTTGTGTAGATGGAGACAAATTATTTTGAGCACATATGATATAATAGATTAATAGCTACCATAAGTTCAACATCAAACTATAAGTCGGGCACATATGTAAGTGTACTATTGCACATATTGAGGCATAACCAACGCAACATCTAGAGGATCGCAATGAGTTGCGAAACAACATCAAAATAGAGGTCACATTAAATTATTAAACATATATGATCAACAAGTGTTTATAGTATGAATAAAAGAATTTTGGTGCAAGGTCATCCGAGTTTTTACTTCACATTTTCTTATAAGCCTAAAATATGATTGATATTTGGAGATCTAAACAATGAAATTGCACCTTACTTCAGGTTAAACAAAGACTGTGTATGTTCAATTGTACAAAATGATATTGTTTTGAGTGGCGTGAAGATTAAATACACAAATACGAGTAATTTGTGACGTTATAATTTACAGTTTTGTTGTTACCATGTGAAAAAGTCGATCTTCTCAATTGGGTATTTTGATTCACAGTATTGAAAGTCATTTACATTATACACTACTATATGAAATATTTTATAATCTTACAAACTGCCACTAATGAATTCTCATTTGTATATGATATGAGAAATCACATTCTAATGTGGTTGAGTAAATGATTGAAATCACCGTACCCGTCATCGCTGAAAAAGCATCAGCATGCGCGTCAAAATAAACGACCCATAACAAAGTGACATGTTATTATATGCAGCCGTTCTCTTTGAAATAAGAAAGAGAATGGCTATGATGAAGAATAAAAAAACTAGAGTGATAACCCGTAAGGGCAGACACTCTAGGCAAATGAGAAATTATTGGTATACAAAAAATTATTTCAATGTTATTTTAAATCCCTTTCCTATATTGAAGACCCATTGTGAAGATGTCACATGTTGATCTTCACTCTCTCTTCCTCGATAGGCATGATCCAAGTCCGATAACAAAATCTAATGGAAAATGAGATGGCGCCACCTGGTGATACCGATTTTGAGTGTCACCGGGGATAATTTTGTAAATTTAATGACATTTAATATTTATTAAAGATTAGTCAATTAAGTTAAACCAATTAGTTAAGGGCAAGAATGGAATTACAATAACCGTATTTTAGTATTCTTTGCCTTCAACTAAAACTCGTTCTTCGTTTCACGCCAGCAACCATATCAATCTCTGATGGAGTGATGAGCCATCGTCGTAAGCTAATAATACACGCTTTTATCTATTGATGAGCAACACGATGCAAAATACACTCAACTTTTGAACAAAATGTGATAATGAAACATTTAACGGAAATCAAAACGCAACTCAAAGTGAAATTATTTAACAAAGTTGCACCATAACGGTTGTCAACAAAACCGACTCCAATAAATTCATGGCTACAGAATTGTTTGCTTGTACGAAGTATTAGCTAATTGTAGCTCCTTCTGTAATCATGACTAACCCATGGCTATCACTGCACGCATAAACCTTGTATGATCAAGAAACAAGCACATGATCCTATATAGCTATGTAATTTAATATTTTTAATATTTTAATGATTATAATTTTTTTATTAACATTATGTAGGCCGATTTTTTCGAATTCTATTTTTTTTGTTTTAAATAAAATATAAGAGATCGGTTTTGGTTCAAAACTGGTTTCAAAGATAATATCAAAGAGACCGGTTTTAGTCCAAAACCGATTTCAAAAATAATATCAAAGAAACCGGTTTTAACCAATAACTAGTGTCCTAACCACTAGTCAAGGAAACCGGTTAAGTGATAACCAGCTTCTTTTATATAACCAAAGAAACCAGTTTAAATAACCGGTCTCTTAGGCTAAGACACCTATGAGCTAGAGACCGGTTATAAACTGGTTTCTTATGCTTTTTTTAACCGGTTTCTTAGACACTTTTTTGTAGTAGTGAAAAGTGAAAATCTAAATTAACTTAAATATTTGTTAATATATGATTATTTTAATTAGGGTGATACCGCGATTGTGTATCACTCAGTGGCATTCTGGTATTGTCCAAATCTAATACCCATCTATATGAGTTTTGTTGCACTACGATTTTTTTGCTTTTGCATATTATGTGAACCAGTGTTGGTATAAGCTTGTAGTTAGAGCATCCGCAAAGGTGTAGAACTACCTCCCCATATGCACTTTTTCTCCTCATATGGGGAACCTCACTAATGCACCAACCTCCCCATAATTTGAGGCTCCACCATTAATAGAGAGGGTTCCCAAAAAAAAGCAAGGGTAAATTATGTTCTTTTGGGGGAGGTTCTCAATTTTTTATAGGTAAATGGGGAACCCCATTGTTGCATAAATGTGGTTATAGATTGGGGAGGGTAGATGGAAAAATTAGTGGAAAATGAGGTGGACGAATAAGAAAAAGAGAGATAAAATATGGGGAACCCCATTATTGCGGATGCTCTTAGACAACTGTTAAAAGCAACCCTAAAATCCGAAAAGGCTGACCCGAGACCCGAAACTGACCCGAACTACATCATCTGAATGTAATCCGAATTGACCCGACCCGGCCTGAACATGACCCGAAAATCCGAATTGACCCGACCCGACCTGAACATGACCCGAGCTTTCTTGATTCGTAACTGACCCGACCCGAAAGTGACCCCATCCGAAACCACCTAACCCGAAAATGATCCAACAAAACATAACTCTAATTGAACCGAAAAGACTTGAAATGACTTTTTCTCTCATATTCATTGACCCGAAAATGACTCGACCCGCTTGACCCGAAACAGACCCGACCAACAAACCCAAAAGACCCGAAATCCAAAATAATCCGACCCAACCCGAAATCATTGAAAGACCCGAACTAGCCTGACCCGAAACCAACTCGATTAACTTGTTTACAAAGTCTATTTGTAGTGAATCTTTTAAATTTACTCGAATCTCAGTAAAGATCTAAGCGTGGGGACACACCTAATATATTGTAGGATCCGAATTTAGTGTTAAAATATCCGGTTTCTGAATAACATCGTAATCGCTGGTTAGTAGGAGGCCGCGTTCACAAAAGAAGTGATTAGAGCAATTAAAAGAAAATAGGGAAATGTGGAGGAAAAATGACCACTCTAACTACCTAATTCCTTGCCAAACACTTGTGGCAAATTACTCGCCACGCTTCATTCTTTAGTACTGGACTCACGCTTTTAAATGTGACCTTCTAGAAGTCTTGCATGCACATTTTACAATTGTACAATCGTAGACAAGTAGTAGTTGTGGTATACATTATTTACTCTTTAGACGCCAAGCAGCCAAAGACACTCGTTCATATTTTCCCTTCTCTCCGTATTTCACATCACTGGAACGTTCTTCCCTTGATATGGGTACCCTTTCCAAATGTTACATAGGCTTCATTTATGAACATCTTAAAGCTCGATATAGGGTCTTACTTGTGACGGTCACTTTAAATAGATTTCTCACTACCCTTCTTTATTTGCCCTGCCACTTATCCCTTTTGCGTCACGTCTCTTCAAAGTGAGAGATTTTGACCATTACAAATGATTTGTGAAATCTCGACGGAAGGTTAAGCAACTTACACCGTTTAAGTACGTGATCTTTGATTGCTTTACATATGTCTTTTTTTTTTCTTTTTTAGCAGCGGTAAAAAGACGTAAATACATACAGTTCAGTTAATAGACTATACCTCCTGTTGTACAGTGCTATTATATAACCAAGAATACTTTGTCTTTTTCCCCTTATAATTGTTTTAACCTACACAAAAAATTCAACATACCTCTCCTCCTCTCTCTAACTTCTCTCCTTATTTTTCTAACTGTTTCTCCAATTACTCAATCATCTTCTCCCTTAATATCATTTTTTTAACTATTTTAATTCTCTCCCTCTAAAAAAAATTCAACGATTTAATCAACAATTACAACCTGTGTTGAACAAAGCTTTTGAGGTGGAAGATACATCAAATTTACGCGGCTCTAGAACTTTATGCGGTAGATTTCTTATAAAGCTCAGAAAATTTACTCTCTAGCTCGAAATATATGATAAAAGCTTGGAATCTTTACGTTGTTAAATTTAGATTTATTAATAACTCACAAAATTGAAATTAGATACGAAATTTCTTACAGAACTCGTAAAGTTTCTTAAAGAGCTCGTAAAGTTTGTTACATAACTCGGAAAAGTTAATTTCTTACTAAGCTCGTAAAGTTCTTAGAGAGCTCGTAAAGTTTCTTACATAGCTCGAAAAAGTCACTCGCAAGCTCAGAATATATCTTAAAAAACGCGAAACATTTACTTGTAAACTAAAAAAAATACAAGGCTAAAAAAATTCAGCTAGTCTTGCTATAGACGGATATATCCGTCTATAACTAAAGACGGGTCAAATAGCTTAAAAGTGGTGACATTTTTGGCCCCCACCTCCCCATTTGTTGCT
This sequence comes from Silene latifolia, assembly GCF_048544455.1. Taxonomy (NCBI): domain Eukaryota; kingdom Viridiplantae; phylum Streptophyta; class Magnoliopsida; order Caryophyllales; family Caryophyllaceae; genus Silene; species Silene latifolia. The sequence continues at coordinate 82,161,567 of NC_133531.1, forward strand.
TGTCCTATTAGGAATGTGGTATTGTATTTAACCCGTCTTTAGTTATAGACGGATATGTGCTGTCGAGAGGTTTAGCGTTAGATTTTGGTAGGTTTAGTTTTTTTTTTCTTTTTTTTTAAATATTGTGAAGCAAAAATGGCAACAACACCAAGCATCCTTTTACCCGGTTTTGGTCCTTCACCAAAATCGAGGTCCAACTTCAATTCCGTCTAAGAACATGTAATACTCCGTATTTATAAGTCTTTGGGTACTCTATCGAGTAGGCCTTACTCTGTCGAGTAAGGGTAAGTTGCGAAATAAAATAGTTTCTGACCTGTTGGGTACTCGATCGAGTAGCTGGGGCACTCGATCGAGTAAGGGGGTACTCGATCGAGTACCTTGGGTACTCGATCGAGTGTCCGGTTTACGGGGAGTTTTTCTCGGGTTTTGTTAATTATGCGATTAAGGTATTTAAACATAATCGTCATTGTTTTAAAACACTTTTACCAAAACCTAAAACCTGTTTAAGAGAGAAAGCAGTCATTCATCTTCCTAATCGCATCCTTAGCAATTCCCGGAGTTCAGACGGTCAGTTCGTGTCGTAGTTCGTATCGTTGAGTTCCTTGCGTCGAGGGTAAGCTTTTAATACAATTTTTATAATGTTTTGCTAAGTTTGGTTAAACCCTAATTTAGGGTTTGGGGGTTTTTGTGAGTAGTTTGTGATGTGTAGTATTTATGTGCTATATGATAGGAGGAGGATTCATAGAAGAGGCGTTTTGATACAATTTGTAGATACCGCTGCTTGTTGTGCTTTCGGGTAGGATTTCTACTCGTATTAGTCCCATAATGGGATATTGGTGATGTGCTGTAGTTAGTTGTTTGATATGATGATTGTGATTGTGATTGTGATTGTGTTTGGTTGTCTATGGCTCTCGAGATGCGTTCTCGGCTGAGTGGGGTCACTTGCGGGAGTGACTTCACGCCCTAGTTTCGCCCTTCGTGGAACCCGCCACGAAAGGGGATGTGCACATTAATGGACGGGGTTATCGCTCGTACGATGAGCGGGGCTTAGGTGGGAACGGCTGCGGTCCCCCCATGGCGTGGCGGGGCTGGTCCGGTGGACGGTCGATATTGAGATGATGGGAGTTGGTGGTGTGTGTGTGTGTGTGATTCGGTTGTCTGTTATCTTATTGTTGTTATCTTTATTAATTGTGTGATTAGATCGACCCCGGTGTTGTTTTGTAAACTGCGGTGATCCATTCGGGGATGGTGAGCAGATATTGAGCAGGTATTGAGATGAAATCTTGGGATAGTGGGATGCCACGACGGATGATAGGAGTCTTCCATTGTAGCCTTAGTTTAGTTACTTTTCAGTTAGACAGTCATTTGATAATAATGTATCGTACTTTGGTTTGGTTTTGAGGATTGTATTTATTCATTAAACTATTTATAATAAACGTTGTTTCTGTTTTGTCTATTTGATTATCATACCTCGGGCGACCGAGATGGTGATGTCTTCATACCTGAGTGGTCCTGGTAAGGCACTCGAAGTATGGGGGTGTTACAAATGGTATCGGAGCGACGATCCGAAACTCGTAACCAATGAACCTAATGAATATAGGAGTCAAATTAAAATGAACCCGGGGTAAAGGTTGTAGGAACTAATGCAAAGACTTGGGAGACGTCCTAAAGTCGCGAACTCGCCCTACAATTTTGAACCGGTCACCATGGGATATGTGTCGGGATCGTTATGTGCTGATTGTGTGCTGTGTGTATCTATGTAGTAGTATGTTGTATGAATTGAGGGATGCATGTATGTGGAGGATGGGGGATTTGAATTGAAAGATTGATGAGATATATAGAATTGTTGTTGGAATAGAAAAGCATGTTGGATGATTACTATGTGGCATTTGATAATATGACGTCACTGTTTCGTTGATTATATGAAAAGCTTGATAAAACTTCATGCTTAGCTATATCACATGTTGCGTTTATAATGTTGTTTAGTATGTTGGGAGATGTGAGATAACATGTGGGTAATATGTGATTGGTAAGTTGAATAATATATGTGCATGATGGATGATGTTGCTTGATTTTTGAAGATGGTAACATGAGATTAGCAATATTGGTTTTATGAGTACTGGGTCGTTTTGTCTACCTTGTTGTTGTTTAAGTCGTTTGGGAAGTAAAAATCAATAGTTGTGTTTTTCGATGAAAAAGAGGTTGTCTTTAAACTGCTATAACTTGAGATGCATAAATGATTTTGATGTGATTCCAATTGGAGGTGATAGCTTGTCCTTTTACGATTCTAACGATAGGTCACACGCCCAAATTGACCAAGTAATGAGTGAGTTATGACTGTTTTACGAAAACTGGACAGTGCTGAGAATTGGGGTACTCGATCGAGTAACTAGGATACTCGATCGAGTAGGGGGGGTACTCGATCGAGTAGCCCTGGTAATTTGTTTACGTGCTTCTGATCTTCACCTACTCGACCGAGTAAGTCACTTACTCGATCGAGTGGCCTGTACTCGATCTAGTGACCCCTGTTTTGGGTCATATGCTTATCTTTTGACTTCGTTGCATATTATGTTTAATTCAAAGGCGTCATTTTGCTTCTTTATGCATTGTTTTACATGTATGTTGGTCTTGACGCGTAAGTTACCCAATTTTGTGGTGTAAAGAGTGGCACTTATGATGAGTATGAGTTCGGTGGGGAGGACATGATTTATATGTGTTGGGATTGGTAAGACTTAATTGAGGCATAGAGCATGTTGTGTGAGACGAGATGAGTGACATGATTGTATGTTGAGTAATGAAAATGTAAGTGAATGTGGGCAAGGCATGATGTAAGTTTAAGGAACGTGAGAATGAAAAGAGTGAAAGAAAGGATGTGGATAGTAGCAACCTGAGATGTATAATAAATTATGGAGGGAGATGGTTAGAAATAGTGTTGAGTAAGAACATATGTAATGAAAGGTCGTTTGGAAATAGTGGTATATAGCGAACTTAATGGAGTCATGTCGCGACGTAGATTTGCAGATAGTGAGTGAGATTGGGAGATTTGGTTCATTAAGAGGTGAAACTAATGTGTGACTTCCTTGGGCAATTAATGGTATGAAATAAATTTGGATTTCTAGAGAGGTACAAAGGAGATGCAATTGTTTGAACAGTGAACGTTGATTTTATGGATAAATTAGTGGTAAGGGTGAGTGATAGCATAATAAGAGGATATCTATGGTAAGGAAGAGGGAGATGATATCGATATAAAATAATGAGATGTGAGTTCTTGAACAATGAGAAGGTAACTTAGGAGCACTAGAGAGTTAGATAGAAATAATGAAGAGTTGAGTTAATAAGGGATTTTGTCAAGGGCAAAAGAAAAGAATGAGGGGAATAAAACTAAGGAAATGTCCACCGAGGTTATGTGATATAAAAGTAAGGAATCGTCGAGATGTATGATATTATCATGAGGATTTGAGTTTGATTATATAGAAGTTCGAACAACATGATTAGTTTTGAGTTTTGAGGAATTAAGGAAAGCAAGAAGTTGGTAGAATACCTGCATGATATGAGATTTTGGTGGAGAGTTAGATGACAATACAAATAAGATAGTATTGGGAATAATGTTGAGGTAATTTTGTTGATGGGTTTGTTGTTCGTTGTTTGGGATGTTAACCAAAGATAGGAAAGAAATCGTGATGTTTAGAGATGAGTGAAAAGGGTTCAATGTCCGGATAGTGGTAGTGTTATGGTTTTTGACTAATGGTTAAGAGTGACGGTATGTTAGAGAGATGGTAATTCTAAAGAGGCTGATTTTGTAGAGACTGAATTGATGAGTATGGTTGTGAGGAAGTATAAGACATATTCTTGGGAGGCGGTTTCTCATAGTGAGTGTTAGCTATATGGTTATGTATGGCAGAAGGTGTTGGGCATGCGAATGGAAGAATGTGATGAGGGGCATGCGAGTTAAGCTCGGGTGACAGGTAACCTTGGTTGAGTGGTAACTTACGTGATCAGGATTGATTGGTTGGATGTGATTATGGGTCTATGTTATATATAAATGTTTGTGTGAGGTTCTGACCTCACAAGAAGTGGTATGGTGTGATAATTATAAAGTTGTTATATGATTGTTTTGTAATTTATGTTGGGTACGGTATACTAATTGAATGATATCCAAAAGGGTAATAATTTGATTAATTTAACATGGCTAGTTATAATTTTGTGTGTACTAATAACACGTGTGTATTCCGTGAAATGGTAGAGATGATGTTCATGAGATGCTTATCTGTTTATCCATATCATATGTTGCGTGGTGATTTAATAAGTGGATTTGAGTAAGTTTTTCTTGTCTGAAAAGTTATGCTGAGTTAGTGTTTATGGGAATTGTATGCAGTTGTGATGTCTATCGGTGTGGTGGTGATGCCTCGGGTGGTGATCCGGGCACGGTACATAGTGTTGTGATGCGGGTATTTTAGCACTACGGTGTGGTTGTTGGTGGCGGTGTTGTGATGCCGTCATCGGTTGTGGTGGAGTAGGCGGGATGATTATGATTCGAGTTTCGAAAGTACATACCAGTTATACATAGATTGTTGCTTTGTTTGATGTTGCCCCCTGCGAGTTTCAGTTTGTGCAGATAGACAGTTGTCTTGCTTATTGATGTTTTCTTTACCAGGTTAAGTTAAGATTGAGGTAGAGTATGATATGAAATAGAGTTGAAAATGTTTTCGTTGTTGTCATGGTATAGTGATGTTCTATTGATGGGACACGGTTGTCAGGAGTTGTTACAGTACTTTTGATCTTGTTCTAGATAAGGCTTTAGTGGACATAGTAATGGCAAGTGATTCGTAAAGCATATGTGGTAATGACCTGAAAGATGCAGGTGGTTTATAATCCTTAGTTGAGACAGTGAGTGTAGGGTGTTGGAGGAATTAGTGTCATATTAAGTTATGTATGAGTTTTGCGGTAATGAAGGAAAGAACTTGAGGATCTAGTGTGAGTATACGTAACGAGTGTGGATCGTGAGTTAGTATGGTGATAGGTGCTTTACATAGAGAGGTATGTTGTTTTGCAGTAATAATGGAGAGTTAGTATGGTGTTTTTGGTACGTGTTTTATGGTATAGGTTAGGTGGTGTGCCGAATGAGTTGAGGTATGAGGAATGTTTAAGTAAGAGAGCCTTGGATATATGCATGGCGAGTGTTTAGATTATAAGGGGTTGTCTTTGACATGTGGTGGTGATGAGGATGATGAGATGATTTAACTAAGGATTTAGTATTAGTGAGTTACGAGGACGTAACATTTGTCTTAAGAGGAGTAGGATGCGATAAAAATGAGTTTCATGGTTGTGCATGTTGTAAAATAATTGGAAGTAGAGTGTTAGCATAGCGTAAAGGAGGGATTTGTTTTGTGGTTGATGTTGTTAAAAAGGCCATGGCCGTGCTTGTAGTAGGGTGATGCTTCGGAGTATGAGAATATTTTATATAGTGTTGACAGTTGGAGGATGATGTTATGAGTCTGAGTAAACTTCGAGGACGAAGTTCCTTTTAAGGGTGGTAGAATGTAACATTCCGTTTGATGTCTATGAGTGTCTTAGTATTGGGTTTGATAGTTGATGGTATTATGAAGCTAGCAGCATTAGAGGATGGTAGTTGATTATGTATGGAGTTGGTGTCGTGAGAGATATATATGTGGTAGATACGATATAGTGAGTCATGTTGTGGAAGTAAACATAGTTGGTAGAATGGGGGTTAAGAGTTCATGTTCTATGTTCGGTCGAGTTCTTGAGTCCTTAGCTAAGTTGTTGTGTCTTGGTCGAGTCAGTATGGTTGTTTTTATGTATGGGTTGAACTTCGGGGACGAAGTTCTTTTAAGGAGGGAAGACTGTAATACTCCGTATTTATAAGTCTTTGGGTACTCTATCGAGTAGGCCTTACTCTGTCGAGTAAGGGTAAGTTGCGAAATAAAATAGTTTTCGACTGTTGGGTACTCGATCGAGTATTTGGGGCACTCGATCGAGTAAGGGGGTACTCGATCGAGTACCTTGGGTACTCGATCGAGTGTCCAGGTTTCTGGGAGTTTTTCTCGGGTTTTGTTAATTATGCGATTAAGGTATTTAAACATAATCGTCATTGTTTTAAAACACTTTTACCAAAACCTAAAACCTGTTTAAGAGAGAAAGCAGTCATTCATCTTCCTAATCGCATCCTTAGCAATTCCCGGAGTTCAGACGGTCAGTTCGTGTCGTAGTTCGTATCGTTGAGTTCCTTGCGTCGAGGGTAAGCTTTTAATACAATTTTTATAATGTTTTGCTAAGTTTGGTTAAACCCTAATTTAGGGTTTGGGGGTTTTTGTGAGTAGTTTGTGATGTGTAGTATTTATGTGCTATATGATAGGAGGAGGATTCATAGAAGAGGCGTTTTGATATTTGTAGATACCGTCGCTTGTTGTGCTTTCCGGGTAGGATTTCTACTCGGTATTAGTCCCATAATGGGATATTGGTGATGTCTTTGTAGTTAGTTGTTTGATATGATGATTGTGATTGTGATTGTGATTGTGTTTGGTTGTCTATGGCTCTCGAGATGCGTTCTCGGCTGAGTGGGGTCACTTGCGGGAGTGACTTCACGCCCTAGTTTCGCCCTTCGTGGAACCCGCCACGAAAGGGGATGTGCACATTAATGGACAGGGTTATCGCTCGTACGATGAGCGGGGCTTAGGTGGGAACGGCTGCGGTCCCCCATGGCGGGTGGTCGGTGGACGGATCGATATTGAGATGATGGGAGTTGGTGGTGTGTGTGTGTGACGGTTCAAATTGTCTGTTATCTTATTGTTGTTATCTTTATTAATTGTGTGATTAATCGACCCGGTGTTGTTTTGTAAACTGCGGTGATCCATTCGGGGATGGTGAGAGATATTGGCAGTATTGAGATGAGTCTTGGGATAGGCCGGGATGCCACGACGGATGATAGGAGTCTTCCGCTGTAGCCTTAGTTTAGTTACTTTTCAGTTAGACAGTCATTTGATAATAATGTATCGTACTTTGGTTTGGTTTTGAGGATTGTATTTATTCATTAAACTATTTATAATAAACGTTGTTTCTGTTTTGTCTATTTGATTATCATACCTCGGGCGACCGAGATGGTGATGTCTTCATACCTGAGTGGTCCTGGTAAGGCACTCGGAGTATGGGGGTGTTACAGAACACATGCCATTTTCTGGCCTAAGACTCATCTATGATGAGTTTAGAGCCTTTTTGCCTAGGATAATTAATCTTGAAAGGGTTTAAATCAGATGCAAAAGACAGCACCAAAACCGAGTGGTCACAATGAATACGGTTTTGGAGTATGTGCTAAACATCGCTTTCAAGCTTTCTTCTTTTGTCTAAGCAAGCTCTAAAGTACTTTTTGCTGCAAGTTTGGGTCTTATACTCCTTATGGACGAGCCCCACCAGCTGCCCAAGAAGTCCTTATAAGATAAATAAGAAGAGCATGCCAAGGAAGCTTGTACTATTGCCAACAATCCTCTTTATGTTAGTTGTCTTATAGTTTTAGTTTTCTGATTTGTGTAAGGTCCTTGGGGCCGTTTTATTGTCCTTTTAGAAGACTTTTTTGAGCCCTTAGATGCTACTTTAGATGTAGGGCTAGGATTGCAACAAGGACTCTATTTAAGGAGCTTTTTTCTCATTGTAAAAAACAGATTTGAGTGAATTAAAATATGAGTTTGAAATTGAAGTTTTCAATCAATTTTCTTCTTGCTTAGTGCAGAAAACCCCTCATTACTTAGTGTTTGAGGCGTAATTAGCTCTTGCTTAGCTTCGTGATCTTGATTTTAATTCCAAGGCTTAAACCCGCTTCGTGATCTAGTTTAAGTCATATCCCGGTTACTTGTTCTTGTTTTCGTGTCAAAACAGCGCCAAAGTTTCTGTTTTCGTTGTTTTAAGTCCTTGTAGAAATTGTTATTTGAATGTTTAGTTCATAAGCATTTAAATTACAATCTTATTTCCATTGTTTTCATTCAAATTACTCAAGTTAATTAAGGTCTTATTTTCGTCCAAAACAGGTTGTTTCGTGCCTTGTTTTAGTTGAGTCGTTTGTTAGCTTTTAAAACTGTCCTTGTGTTGTTTGTTGGTCCTTAAAACAGTCCATTCAAGTGTCCAAGTCAAGTCCTTAGAGTTTTTGTCAAAATCATTGTTATTTGTGTTTGTTTTAGTCATTTTAATCACAATCAAACAGTCCATTACACTATTAAAATTCGAGTCTTATTCATCCAAAAATCAAGTCCTAAGAGTTTTACTCCATATTGGGTTGGCTTAATCCAGTTATATAATGCTAATATACAACTGGTTGTAGGATAATATTTGTGCTTACAGTTTTGGCTGGAGCCATAGTTAAATCTAAAGTTATTCAACATAATAGAAAACTATAAACCTAATAAAAACAACACTAGTATATGACTAAAGATACGACTGGTAACAAACGCATGCTGGGGAAATAAGGTAGATTGGCCACGAGCAACTTTGCCAAGTCATTAGCAATACAAATAACTCTCATAGGCTAACTAGACGAACCAGGTGCACTTACGCAATAAGAGCGTAGAAAGAAAACGGGAAGAGCGAGCCGAACAAGCTTGCCTTCATAATGGAGAAGATTCTCCTAAACCGTAGTGATCGACCCCGACAGTCCAAAGACTAATGACCCAAGAAACCAAACAAGTTGATAAAAAGGGATAGAGAGCTTCCCAACCAATCTCTCACCAGAAACCTCGAAGGAGGATTTGAGGTGAACCCACCACAAAAACAGACCAGATTAATAGCCACTTCGCATATGTTAAAAGATTGCTTTACCTATGTTTGTGTAACATACGTATAGATAGAAGTGCACTTGGGGGAGTTTATAATTAGCAAACATATATGACGTAAGTGCACCTGGGTCGTGTATTACAATTGATTAGTTAAACTATAAGATCTTCCTTAGGCTAATAAAATTGAAAATTTCTTCATTTTTGTGTTTATTATATTCTAGACTTTGTTTCTGAAATGACAGTTAGCTTTCTATGAGACAATTGTACACTAATATATGTAGGCAAATTCACAAACTATAAAAATGGTTAAGAAACTGAAAAAAATGGTAAGCAAGAACCCATTTTACACAAATTCTTAAACAAGGTTGTTTTAAACATAGAATTATGTTATAAAAAGTAACACGTGTGAATTATGGACGATGACTTAACTTATGTATAAAACTTTCGCTCAAACGCAGTTTAAATTTTCTCTTACTTTTTTTTTTTTGCATAATCTATAAGAAAGTTCAACAAATAAATAATGTAGATTAGGTAAAATTAATAGAGACTTTTTTTTGGAATAAGAGTCATTCCCAGCGTTCTCGTAATTTGATTGGTTGGCATAAAGTTTGCTTACCAAAGTCGGCTGGTGGTGTAGGAATTAAATCTTCTGAAGCAGCTAATATAGCTCTACAAATGAAACTTTTATGGAATATTCTTATGGATAAGGAAAGTATATGGGTCAAAGTGGTAACTAAAAAATACTTGACGAATTGTTGACTTTTTTATCACAAGCAAAATTCAATCTCTTCTTGGCAGTGGCGTAAACTTATGAGTCTTCGAACTCTATTTAGAAAAGGGTTAAGATGGCAGGTAGGTAATGGTAGCAGTATTAAATTTTGGTCTGATAATTGAGCCTTTGCATATCCTCTTACTAGCATTTTTGATGCTGATAGTACCCGTGATCTTAATCTTTAGGTTAAAGATTTCATAACGCTTGATAAACAATGGGATGTTAGTAAATTATCTGAATTTGCCCATAACGATATTGTTAATCATA